>NW_020955626.1:626379-703588 GCF_003031625.1 Empidonax traillii | reverse complement strand
TCCTCCCCCACCGAGGGTCCCTGGGGCGCTGTGCGCCCATCCCCCCTACATTCCCATTCCCCCATTCCTTTTTTTTTTTTTTCTTTGGAGACGAACTGTTTGAATAAACACCCGAGGCGCCTCCCCAGCCCGGCGCCAACTTCTCGCTGCGCGGGTGCGGACCGCGCATCCTTCACGCGTGTGTGTGTGTGTGTGTCTGTGCTCCCCCCGCGCGGTGCGGAGCCTCGGGACGGAGCCTGGGCTCGCTGCGCGCCGCGGAGCCGCCGCCGGTGCCCGGTAAGTAGGGGCCGCCCCGCGCACCTGCCGCCCCGCGCAGCGCATCCCCCCTCGGGCAGCGGTGGGTGCGCGCTGCCGGGCGGCGTGTCCGCGCCTCCCTCCTCCCCACCCCCGCCCCGCCGGGCTCTCGTTTGGTTTTTTGTTTTAGGTTGCCTTTTTTTTTTTTTTTTTCCCCGTTTTTTTTCCTCCCTAAAAAAAAAAAAATAAAAAAAGCAAAGCCCCATCCAGAGGGGCCGCGGGCAGGACCGCGGGGCGCAGCCCCCTCCCCGCCGCCGCTCAACTCTTGGTGACCGTGCGGCCCCGGCGCGGAGAGCATCGCCGGGCGGGCTGCGGAGCGCCGCGCTCCCAGCGAGCCGTCTGCTGCCACTTCGCTGTAATGATTTTAATTGCATGGTTTTGCTTTGAGTGAACCAAGCCGAGCGAGATTACTCCCCCCCCCCCCCCGGCCCCCCCCCAGTTTCCCAGCCCCCCTCCCGGTTCTCCCCAGGGCTGGCAGCGGCAGCAGCGCGCAGCCCTCCCGTCCCTACCCGAAGCATCAGCCGCCTGCGAGCGCTCTCTGAGCCGCTTCTGTAGAGAAGCTGGAGCCCAACTTCTGTGCTCAGAAGTTTAAGGTTTCATTTTTAGTAACTGCTCTCGGAGTGAGTAATGGATGTGTACTGCTTGTAGCATGTCGTCTACGCCATGTAGCCTGCTGATTTCTAGAGTGCTGGATGGTTCTAAATATTAAAACAGTTCTCTAAACTGTGTTTCCTTTCCATGCAGTTTTTCTCAACTTGCATTTTACCTGCTTTGACCAAATGTTGATGTCAGTAATGACAGCTGCTTAATTAGACAAAGTTGCAAGCGTGTAATAGAAGAAACTTTTTGCTTGTGCTGTTAATCCACGGTTTCCTCAAATATTTTGGAAAATGGGCATTTGACTCGGTTTAGTAGTATTCTTACAGTGTCTATTAATGCTGAGAAGCTCCTACTTTTTGTAAGTTTGAGAGAGCCTGAAATAACTCAAGTTCCCAGAGAAGCGAGTGTGGGCAAGGAGGTACCGTGCATCTCTGCAACCAGATTTGGGGGAGGACGGGGAAATTGGGGCTACTGGTTTCAACCTCTCCTCTGAAGCTTTTTCCCTGTACATTTTATTTGAACTATCTCCCAACCATATTGAATGGACCAGGGCACTGGGGGAGGAAGCTCTTCACTAGTTACCATTCAAAAGGTGTCGGCTAAAATCTCATTGCAAAAAGGTATTGTAGCTTTAACATCTTGCATTGGCAGCATTCTTCCCCCTTAGTCTTTGGATTAGTCATTGTATGAGAGACAGGAAAAAAAAAAATCACTTTTTTTTTTTTTTTTCTGGAAAAAGTAAAGTAAACAGCCTCCAACAAGTGAACCTTGACAACCCAGATTAAGGAAGGCAGGAGAGATCAAACAAAGCTGCTGCTGGGCTGTTGTCAGGAGCTGCCTCACTGAAAGCTCTGGACTATTCGATCAGGCAGCAAGGCTATATGTTCACTTATGCAGAAATGGACCATTACAAATGCTGATCTTTGTTGTGAAACCAAAGGATAACTCTGAGAAAAATAACGACTATTTCAGACGAGGCTTTCTGTTGCTTACGATTCTGATTGCAAAGTTAGTTTTTTGTGCGTGGGCTAGGTTTTGGGTTTGGTGTTTTGTTTTTTATTCTTTTGAAGTGATCGTGGTTTAGAGTGTGTTGTATACACTTTCAGAGAGAGACTTGGGATTTTATTTCATTTATGCTGTCCAGAGCTGCAGAGAAGGCGACGTTCCAGTAGTGTAATGTTGAAACCTGTAAAAGTTCTGTGGAATTCAGCTTTTATTTCTGGATCTCTGAATTGTAAGGAAACGTGGATTTGTTTTTTTTTCTCTGTGTGTAAGTTCTGTGTTGCTGTATAATAGAGGAGTTTGGTTGTGATTAGGCATTGTATGTTGTATGAGTGTGTTCCTAGAGTTTGGAAAACTTGTAATATCCTTCTTTCAAATGTATTACCAACTAGTCAGGATGGACCTTGTTTTTGATATGCCATGATTTTTACAAAACTTTGTGTAAAGTGTCTTCGTGGCTGTATCAGAGAGACTCTGTTACTGTGTAGTTTTTTAGTGGTAATAGCAGTAAAGAGTATTAACAGACACTTGATTTTACTTCAATAAACAGGATTTAAGTACGAATCAAACTGAATCAGAGGGAGTGAGGTTAGTTTTATTGCATGACAGTTTCATGTCTGTAGTCAAACATTTCACTGCAAACTTTACAAATATGTTCCTTTCATTTCTTAAAAGTATTCTAAACAATGGAAATATCTTAAAAAAAAAAAATCCAAGGAAGAGGCTGTTACCCTAATGTATATTAATCAGGAGGCAGACTAAGTGCACATCTACTGAAGAATTAAGAAATCCCAAACCTTTTTGCATAAGCATTTCTTTAATTAGCAGTGCAGATCACACAATAAGTACTTTATACTTTCTGTAAGGTAAGGTTTCATAACTGTCCTGCATAACTTACTCTAAAGCCTGTAGATTTTTATGGTATATACTTTAATGAGACAATAAAAAGTATGTGCATTAAATATGCTGTGTATGCTATTAAGCCATTCTGTGTAATGTGTAATGTTTTTTAACATCTATAAACATTTTCTGTTTAAATCAGTTCCACCAGTAACCGTAACGCAGATGGTTTTTGCCCTGGTAAGAGAAGGATCAGGAAAGTTGAGCAGGGAATTGTGCATCGGACATTAGTGTGCAGCATATGCTGCAATTTGACTTTCTCGTGGAGTGGATCACTTTTTTTTAAGGAGCTAAAATTCACGTTATTGTCCTTGATATGATATACAGTAAACATTTGCAGCTCCAGAATTATTCCTGTTTCACGACATTGTAAAGATTAGGAAAAAGGCTGGTAGTAAAAAGGCAAATTTATGGAATGTATCTTAGCATTTAGTATTCTTACTGCTTGTGGTCATTTGTATTGAGAGATTGAACCGGATAATGCAATTCCTTTTGTGAAATATCTGTTGAGTGTGTATTTGTATATCAAATGGAATAACATGCACACACGCATGTAGGATATGTATGTAAAATACAGTTATTTCTGCAAGGCTGTCCAGTTATTTATAGGGCATAATGATACTTCTGTCATCTTAAATTTTCTCCGGGAAGCTTTAATAAATTTAAATAGATTATATGCTGTCAGAAAATAGTATAAATTTTGTTTACGATTCACTTGCTTTAAGGTACTTATACTAAAGAAGCTCATTTAACCCCAAGACTGAGGAGCATTAAGTGGTGAGAGGAGTCTGCTGAAGAGCTGCTGCTGCCCTTTGCTCTCGTGATAATCTTAAATTACTACAATTTAATTGCAACTTCAAGGCACTGAGCTGAAATATCTTTGTGCAGCCGAGCCAGGGCTGCAGAAGGCTCGGTGAGGTTTTCTCAGGTAGCTAGCTGGGTGTCTCTTGGAGGCACAGCGTCTTTCCAGGCCTCTCCTGCCCTTCGGAGCACATCCAGCACAGCAGCGTGTGTGCACAGACACGGCGCCGGTGCCCGGGAGGGAGCTTTGCCGAGGGTTCCCACCTCAGGGGGAGCAGGATCAGGCCCTGCAGTACTCAGGCAGCTCGGGTGCACGAGTGTTTTGTTTGCTGTTCGTATTTAAGCTGAATTAAACAGCACATTGTAATTATTCCTCAGGTGAGCCTTGCTGTCAGGTTGCTTCCCGGTGCTTTTCCCCACGAGTCTCCGCTGGGAAGGCAGGTGGGAAGGGGCTGGCAGCTGGAGGGGAAGCCCAGGGGGTGATCAGCAGTGTGGGGACATGGTGGCACTCTGCTCGGAACATAAGACCCATGGGCACCGCGTGGTCTCCGTGTCCCCACGGGCGAGTTCAGGGTGTAGTCGGCTGCCCTGGGCCTGATCCAGAGCGTGTTGGCATCAACCAGGGCTTCGTCTTGCTCCCTTTGGCTTTTGGTCTGTGCCACGAACTGGTATCACTGAAACTTTTTCTCCCCCTCCCCTCCGCGTATAGTACATGTGTGTTTTCACACCCGGCGAGCGGTTCGGCGGGGATGTGATGTGCAGTGGGAGCCAGAAAGCATTTGCTAAGTGGAACTGGGAAACGCTGCGCGCTAGAGATCAGCGGCGTCTTCGCAACCGTTCTTAGAGGTCCTGGCAACCTAAACTTTTTTTCAAATGCTTCGAAAGGTATGGCCGGGCTGGGAGCCCTTGACTTCGTGCCACTGAGGACACGCGTCAGCGCCCGGCCGTGCCGAGGCACAGCGGTGTTTAAATTGTGAGTCTGATTGTTTCTCTGTTGGCCAGATCCTTGTAAAATGTCTCGTTGCAAGAAGAAGCGAAGAAGATCTTGTGTTTGCTAGAACTGCTTGATTCCGCGCTGACAGAGGCGCTGCTCGCAGCCTGCTGCTCTCACAAACCACTGTGCCGTTTGATTCCCGCAGCTCGCGGCGCGCTGGGAATTGCAGCTACTGCAGGTAACAAGGTGATGCCAGTGTATGTAGAGGGGGAAAAAGATAAGGTGGAATAAATCATGCAGTCATTAGAGGAGAAACTTGATTGTGGAGCCTCTGTAGTCTTGTCATTTAAAAACGCATATATTTTGTGCTGTAGAGGAATCAGTTGTACTGTGTTTAGGAGATCAGATATTTGTTGGTTGGGATTTCTGGAGTGGTCTAACATGTGCTCTGTTTTCTTACTCCAGCATGGGGGCTCCCAAGTCAGAGAAGCTGCTGGCTCTGTTCATGTGCAGCCTTCTCTGCAAATGTGCTCTAGGGTTTTGTCTTTCTGTTCTCCTGGCACGGGTCTCTTCCATGCATGCAAGTGAGCAGGCTTATGTCTTAATGGCTGTTTGGATGTGGCAAGTATCCAGAATAATCTTGATGACTTTTTGTTCTGCGCCATCCTGCAAATGAAGACAGGATTCTATGGAAAATGAGCAAAATCAGTTTCTCTCCAAGAGGCATCTGGTACCTGAGGAGGACTAAATAATTTTTCTCCTCTCGTTGACCCTCCCGGTGCTGTTTTTAAAACATCTCCATTTTAGTGCCTTGAAATTGCAATTAAGTTGTAGTAATTTAAGATTATTGCGAGAGTGCAAAGGGCAGTAGAAGCTCTTTAGAAGTCTCATCTCAACACTTAATGCTCCTCAGTCAGGGGGTTAAATGAGTTTCCTCAATGTGAGTACTTAAAGTAACTAAATCGTAAACAAAATTTATACTATATTCTGACAACTAATAATCTATTTAAATTACATTAAAGTATGTGTGTGAAAATTTAATTAAAGGGAGAAATACTGTCAAGGCCTGTAAATATCTTGACAGATCTACTGAAATGGAACCCATATCGTAAAATATTTACATATATCTGATAGGCTACAGTCTTTCTGGGAGTGCTATTCTGAAATTAATTGTGGGCTTTTTTCTTTCCAGTTTCCTGTTCAGTTGCAGTGGTCTCGGAAAGCAACGCAAATAAACGCCCAGAATGTTTTATTCGGATGATTCTCCGGTGTGCTGTTTACTGCTAATCGCGCTCTCTGTACAATAGTTGTCACTGGTGTGTTTTTATTAGAAGTGCCTGTTTTCCTCACAAAGTTAGTTTAATTCAGAGGCACACGGAAAACTCGGGCTCCCTGTGCGGCGGGATATTGTTCCGCCGCGTTTTCCGTGTGGCAGCGCTGGATGTGTGATCTGCAAGTCAGCTTTCTTCTGGCTCTCTGTCTCAGAACATGGTGTTGCAGGGTCTCCTGCACTGTTGTGATTGCTGGTTGAGTCAGGTTTTTTTTTTCAGGTAGAAAGTACTTATGGTCTTTTTTCCAAATGTTTGAACTCTACGTGGAAGCATTTCCTGAGATGCTGGTATGTGCACTTGGGGCACAGGACCCTCTTGCTGGTGCATCTCCATTGTTTTACTTGGTCTGGGCTATTTCAAGGTGAGGAATGTTTTGCCCTGGATAAAACTGAGTCTGGCTGAAACTTCCGGTGAATTTTGGTCCCCACTTAGAACCCACCTGCTGGGATTCTGCGTGCGCTCAAAGGCAGGTGGTTTTGCTGGGAAGGCGCGGGAAGGGCTGTCCTTTCTCATCACCCCATCACAGATTGGAGCAAACTCTTGGCTTTCCCTGGCTGGAGGGTACACCCTGGAGCTGCGGGGTTGCAGGAGGAGTATGAAGATTTGGGCGTGGAGGGAGGGATGTGATGGGAGGGTGGTGCTGGGGAGCCCTGGCCAGGTGCTCGGGCGCTGAGCACCGGCAGCCCGACAGAAGGTGGCACAGTTCGGCAGGTTGGCTGGAGCCTCTTTAACGGCATCGTTAGTTTTCCCCTCTTTGCCAGACATTTCCTTTCATGTTGGATCCGAGTTTTAGCTGTACTTCCCGATCAGTCTTGTCATCTTGTTGCTAACAATTAGGGTCAAGTGTCTTTCCTTGGGCTCTCGCAGTCTTCGTGTTGCTGTCCCTCCCCCAGCTCCTCGCCTAAGCTGTTTATTCATTAATTAGTGGATCGGGCATATTAACACATCAGTAAACCAGAGTAGTCCGACTTCCCAAGGCATCTCGGGAAACCCTCTCAGGTTTTATGTGACCGGACATGCACTATTGCTGATTTAGATAGCAGAGCCGATGATGCCAAAGTGTTGTTAAGAGAGAGATAAATAGAGAGAGCCCAGCAGTAAGCAGAATGTCATGTCTCTATTAAAAAGCCTGTGATAAAGGAAGATAAAATGGTGAGGGGGGATTGCTGGAGTGTTCAGAGCAGCCGCTAAACATCTGATCACAAAAATCGATGCTGAATTCCCCTTCCTGCACAACACTTGCCTGCAGAATTCTGTCTGAGCCTGGTCTGATTGCAGCGAGCGGTGGAGCCCTGAAAGGACTTTTATTCTTGCCAGAGCGATGTCCAGGGGCTCTCAGGGATTCAGGAGCTGTCTGAGCTGGGATTCAAACATCCCTCCCTGGCTCCCTTTGAAGTGGCTGCCCCTCATCCATCCTGGGATGCTGATGAAGTTGTTCCAGCTCATGCCGGGGCTCGTTGCTCTGTGCTGTCTCGTACCTTGATTTCCTGGGTGCCCTGGCCACCTGCATTTCTGTTGGTCCCCTCCCAGAGGTTGGGCCTTGGCTTCACAGGAGAATAGCAACAATGCAGATTTTTGTCTGTTTGAGTCCTTTTCTTGGCTGGGTGCAGGGGCTGCTCTGCAGAAGTGAAAAATGGAACTGATTCTAAAGAAACGAGTCATTGCAGCAGACAGGAGGGGAGTGGGGTTAATTCTGCCAGTGCAATAAAACATTAAATCATCACAGCCTTGTTTGCTGAGAGGATGTTGATCCTTCCATTAGGAAGGATTAAGTAATTAACTGATATTTCTTTAGGAACCCAAGTCAGTTTTAAAAAGCGTCTTCCTTGTGTTGCACAGTGAATATGAAGTGTATGTTTTTCTGCTGCTGGAGAGCTGGAGGGTGAGCATGAGTAGGACACCTCTTCCCAAGAAACTTCTGGAAATGCCAAGGGAGCAGAAATAGGATGGTGGCTTGTTTTGGTTTTTTATTTTGGTCATTTTTTTTTTTTTTTTTTTTTTTTAAACTAAACTGTGCTGTTCTAGTAGCTTTTTTGATTACAAAGTTGTCTTTTATGACTTTTCTCAGGTAGGCCTGTTGCTAGCCTCATTCCAAGGGTATTCTGTTCAGGATTAAGAAGCTAAAACCTTCTTGAAGTGTTCCTCTTGGTGCTTGCAGTTTTATTTTCCATAATAGTTTTTATGTTGTAATAGTGAGCTCGCTGTCAGTGAGTCATGAACTCTTGTCTTCCATGAACCTCCTGACAAATCTTTGTTAGCTGGCCAGGCAGCTCATCCCGCCCAGTTCCCACGTTCTGTACTCGCGCTGGAAAGAAAAATTCCACTAAAGTCAGTGGTGTAAATCTTCCTTTCCTCCTGTGGCAGAAATGTCTTTAAAAGTAGTGGCAGTGCAGGAGGCTGTGGTGCATCACAGAGCAGCTCCCGGCATTGGCTTTGGAGGACGTTGAAGCTGGATTTGGCTGGGAAGGGCTGGCAGTCCAGGGGGGGGAGGTATCTGGCAAGGGGTTTGATGTTGACTGATGCTCAGTGAGGTCAGAATTGTGTTTGGGAGACGGTGCACGTGCAGATAGAGGAGCAGGTGGGCAGAGGAGGACAGTGGCAATGTGTTTCAGTGTTTCATTTTTGAAGGATCTGGTTGAAGCCGATGGATGGGGAGAGGAGCAAGGACCGGGAAGCATCTCTATTAGTGCTTCTGCATCCTGTGCTCCCGAGGTTTTTGCTGTTCTTCCAGGGCTTGATCTGGTTTTTGCCTCAGTAAATCATGGAATTTGGCATTAACCTCATCAATTCGCTGCTGTTTCTTACATAAGGGCCATAACTTCTGATATCACAGTGATGCTGAAACTATGCCTAAACTGAAATTTTCTGTGAGTGAGATGAATTCTGCCCAGCAAATAGCATAACACAGTGGCACCAATTGTGTTAGCATTGATACTTTCTGCTTTCATAATGGCTCTCCTTCTCAAAGGGGGCTCCTTCAGACAGTAGCATGCAAACTCTGTTGATCAGTGTACTGTAAATTGTTCCTCCCCCTGGGGTGAATTTCACAAATAGATGTATTTCTGTATGTAGTGTTGTGTGCCTTAAGCATTAAGTACCCCTGTAGAAATCGTGGGTAATTTTGTTAAAAAAAAATAAAAAATCAGTTTGGCGAGAGAATAGTCTTAGAATATTCATATGTGTAACATAGAAGACTGAACAGAACATCATAGGCTGTATCTGCCCTAGCAGATGTAGAAGAGATTTTTCTCAGTAAGTTTTGCAATAGTAATAATGTCTTAACAGCTTTGGTAATTAATTTTAATCAGAGAGTTGTCAGGGGCTCCATCCTGCTCTCACTGAATTAAATGAATACTGGGAGAAGGTGGCTCTGAAATAGCCTGTAGTAAATTGTTTTTGTTAGTTTTAAATGCCATGCCTGTGCATGGATGTTCAGATAATGAGTGTTAGGTTTGTAAAGCTCCTGAGTTGTAGGTTCAGAGAAGAGAAAATGTATTTTTCAGTGATAAATTACTTGATACTTAAAAGGCTTTGAAAGAGGAATGTCAGAAGTATGCAGCATAATTACTGTTTGTACAAGTATTTTAAAGTTATTCTCTGGCTAAACCCATCGGAGTTTTCTGAAGGCCAGTTGTGTAAGGAATGATGGTCTTACTCAGGAAACCCTTCTGATCTGTCATTTCAGTTCCAGGATTTAACTGAGAATGGGAGAAACCCATCTTGGTAGATTTTGGCTGATGTTGTACCATGTACATTTGTTCTGATTCTTTTTTTTTTTTCCTTCACTTCTATAAAAGCAGTATCTACAGCATTCAAAAAAATACTGTTTCGTGAAAGTTAAAATGGAATGTGGTCTGTGAATGAAACTAAAATATCTTAAGCCTATCCAGCATATTCCTAACATTAAACAGTAAGAGAAGACCAGATATTTCCTATTTATTTTTCAGATTGGCTGGCGTATGGTCTTTCAGGAAAAGGGTCTTCAGACAGTTGAAGGGGAAATCTGATTTTTCACTGAGTGCTTTATATTTGCTGAGGAATTTTGGTTTTGCAGAAGAGTGTTGCATGGAAATGGAAATTTATTCTCTAGGATTTTTAGGGATTATAATAGATGCCATTAGATAGAGGCACGCTCATAGAGAGGTAAACTAGTAAATCCGAACAGACTGAAAAATAGTAGCTATAGGCGTCTGGCTCTGTTATCAAACTTGCTGCCTAAGCCAGAGTTTATGCACTGTGATAATGCTAATGACCAGCAGAGCCAATGATGCATGACTGGAGGAAATCAGTGGTATAATCGGAGAAAGTTATCAGGTTTTTGTCATTAAATATTACCGATAAATAATACACTTCATTTTGAGTAGATAGGATGTATTTAATTCTGATGTGGAGAGTTTCAATTTAATAAGGGGCATTGCTGAGTAAAATGATAATCTTTTGTAATTTAAAGGGAAAAATAAAAATGCATTTGTTTCAGCATAATCTCCCGGTGGCTGCCATCCATGGCTGTTTGTCTTCACTGGTGTTTGATAGCCTGGAATATCTTTGCAGCTGTTTGAGGTGGCTGCTTAAAACAGGGTGTTTTATCTAAGTTATTAGTGTGTGCAACACAGAACTAATTACATGAGGACAGAATGAAAGGGGATCTGTTTAGTATAAACTAGGTATCTTCTTCTGTTTAAAGTTGTGAATATTTCACAAATCTAAACAGCACTCCATGCAGTGGTTCCCTACAAAACAATCTGCCCATCCAGGCAGTAACAGGAGGGAAGGGATGAGGAGAAAAGATAAAGATAAATTAAATCTTGTTTTGCAACTTATCTTTTAAGTCAGTGGGAGAACAAGGAAGAGAAGTAGAGCTTAAACTGAAGGAAGAGGGATATTAATAGTCTCTATAAAGGACAGTTTGCACCAGGAAAAAAAGAAAAAAAATCTGGTTGGCTTTTTTTAGCAAAACAGGCTAACACCCAGTGTAAATCTGTGTCATTAACTGAAGCAGTGCGTGATTTTTAGAGCATCTCCGTTCCTCGTGTGCGCCGGTGCCTGCGGAGGCTCGTCCCTGGGCTGGAGGCTGATGCGGTGCAGCCTCTGCCTCGGGGAGG
This sequence comes from Empidonax traillii, assembly GCF_003031625.1. Lineage (NCBI taxonomy): Eukaryota > Metazoa > Chordata > Aves > Passeriformes > Tyrannidae > Empidonax > Empidonax traillii. Next base: position 692,624 of record NW_020955626.1, on the reverse strand, counting down.
CTTTGCTTGCCAGCTGCACAACCTGTGTCAGGGTCAGCCTGTGGCCCCGTTTGAGCAGATCCCGCCAGTTTTGCCCGGCGAGTGGCTTTGTAACGGGGCCAGGATCTTCCTACCACCCCTTGGAGTCGTGCTCGAATGCCGAATCTCCGCTCGAGCTTCCAGAATTAGATGGCACAGTGAGTAAACACAGCGTACTTGCCAGTTCTCACATCCTCTTTTGCAGCGAGTATTGCAGCAAATCCTGCAGGTTTGACTCATCTCCGAAGTTCTTCACTGATTTGAAGCAGATCTCGTCTGCCTTTCTCAGAAGAGCTGGAAGTGTGGCCTCAGCTCCTGAGCTCACAGTCCTTCTGGATGTGAGTGCCGTGTGCTGGAGTCGGCCCCTGCAGAAACTTGGGCAGCTCCGAGTAATTTTAGCTGGAGTTTTGTGCCTGTATCTACGGGTAAAATTTGGCCTGCAGTTATCCTTTATTGAAAGCTTTATGGAAATACTTTGTTCTTGCCACGCACAAATATTTACATTCTGGTGGGAAGATTTTTTTTTTTCTCCCTCCATTTCTTTGTGATTTTTTTTCTTTTTTCTGTGCCATAAGCACGAGGAGGGGGTGGAAGAAAGTATAACGCCTTGTCAGGTAAAAAGTAATATTCAGGTTTTCAACTGGTGTTTCTCATAGGTCCTAAAGGGGGAAAAAAAAAAAATCTGCCTGTATTGGAAGCGCCGTCTACTTGTGATTGCAGCGAACCATCCAGGGTGGGATGAGGATTCTGCTTGGCACTGGGTAAATTGGAAGGGCACACGGAGCAGCAAACTTTTCTGGGTAAATAAAAGTAGTGTCAGGTGCAGCCCCCGTTTTCAGAACAGCACGTCTCAGTGTTTCTGTTCTTCGGCGTTGAATCACCTCCGCATGTCAACCTCTGCCTGGTGGATCCTCTGTCAGCAGATTGAGGAGGAGGACACATCGCGAGTGCATCACAATGGTCCACACGTGTGCCGTGACTCAAGCGCGCGCACAACTTCATGACATGTATCAAATGAGAATTGTTTCCTCGGAAAGCCTTTATCTCCTTTGTTTTTTCCTCAGATGAAAGCTGCTTTCACGGACTGTTTGACAGTGTGCTTGGTGCTGTATGGAGCGAGGGCTTGGTTCACGCTGCAGTTGAATAGATTTAGGTCTCTCAGCTTGTTCCTGGGTGCATCTCCCAGGCTTCAGCTGGCTCTGCCTGACCAGAGGGTTGAGACTGCATGGGAAGCTGGACCAGCAGGAAACTAGCTTAAGCAGGAAAAAAAGTGTTTTCTACCAGTTGAACATCCTCATTGGATTCTGGAGGTCAGAGGAGGGTCTGAGGGGGGGTCAGGGCCACCTCCTCAGTAAATCTCTGGCCTCTTTTTTGACTTCGCTGTAATATGAAACCTCTGCCAGAGGCTTTGTGTCCTGACCTGCTCTTCTCTGGGCAGAGGATCCTTCCTTTCTTGGCTCTGAGCAGTGCCTGCTCGTGGGACCACCCCGCCAAAGCTGACAAGTGTGGGGTTTCATTTAACTGTTAATTTAATGCTGCTTCTGTAGCGCCAGGTACTGAATTTGTTAATGCACGTGTACTGGCATCCTGTCTTCTTTGGGTTTCCTTCTTCCCTTTGAGCAGTGGATGATGTGCTGGTCCAGAGGCTGGGAATTTGTGGTGAGGGCACTGAGATACCCAGGTTACTAGTTGCTGCCATTTCTCGTTCTTTTCATAAAAAGAACTGTGCAAGAAGTAAATGCAGACGCACATAAAACTCAGATAAAACTGTACCCAGCCTGCTAACCTGCCTGCTGAGTTGGACAGCAGAGTTGGGGTTCACGCTAAAAAAGGGTCTGATCCGAAGCCTCTGCTCACTCAGCGCTGCGCAGGGTGGGTGTGCTGGGTGTGTGTGGTGTCTGGGGAGCGGTGCTGGCACAGCTGGGAGCGGTGCCGCCGGCCGTGTCTGCGGCGGGGCTGCCTGAGAGCCAGCTGTTGGCGCGGAGCGGCGTCAGCGTGGGGCTCACCAGACTTATGGTGGGGGGTTGAGGAAAGGTTTAAGTACTGTTTATGCTTTTACTGCTTTTGATATGGGTGCAGGTGCACAGTTAGTAGGAAGTGAAAGTGGAGGAGCCCCGAGGGAGCCTCGCTCGAGCCATGCCAAGCTCCAGCCTTATCACCTTGCTGATAACCTGGCATGGTGTCGGCATTCCCACGTGTCCCAGGGATTATGGGGGCGAAGGCACGCCGCAGTTTGGCAGGGACCCAATCCCTCTACCAGGCTGTGCTCAGGGTTGGTCTCCCTCCCTACATGGGGGCATCTTCCTGCCCATGAGTGCTTAGGTGGCTTTGCTGTCCCCATGCGCTGTTCTGGGAGAGGTTGGCACCACAGAGCAGCATTGCAGGGTGTCCCTGGCTGCCCCCAAGCCTTGCTGGGTGACTGGTGTCTGATGATGAGGTGAGGTGAGTCTTGTCCCCGTCTGTTTTACTTCAGAGCCAGTGGATAATTGTGGGGAGGCTGGACAATCAAGCATGTTGGAGGTGGTTGGACTGGGTGCCTCTGGATGGGGCTGCACCTGCTGGGCTCTCACTGTCCGTGGGGTCCCCTCTGCACCAGGGGAGACTGGCTGCGGTGTGCCTGGGGAAGTGAGACCCAGAGGAGCACCCAGCTGCCTGCCCTGGAGTCTCCCTGGTTGCACAAAGCCTTCTTCAGCTGAGTTCAGCCCATTCACGACCTGTTTTTTACATTGTCTTGTTGAGGAATTTGAATGTATGAAGTGAAGCGTTAACCCTCACTTTTAATTATTACCTTTATTTTTGGAAAGGAGTAGCAGCCGGAATAAAATACTTAGTAGGAATAAAATACTTGTTACCCACCTTTTCTTCCTGCTTGATTTATGCCCAGCCTGAGTCACGGTTATTCCCCGGGGTGGCTGCTATGCAGGTGAGCAGAGCTGTGGTCCTGAACTGTTCCTGTTCTCAACCCTTCTCTTCCCTGTGTGCTGAGGTTCCATATTCTGCACATGCTCCTAAATAACCCTCACCTTGTGTTCATTCTTATGTATCAACACCTCATCTGATAGGAACCTTAATTGCTCTCTGTGCTCCTATGTTTTTCCCTCACGTCCTGGACCAGAGGGAGGGTTTGTTGTTGAAGGGAGAGCTCAAGCCCAGTGCTACCACGGTATGGGCTCTGCCACTTCCCAGGCTCCACACACAGTGAGCAGCCTGGAAAAATGCCCCTCCAAGTCATTAAAAATTAAGCATTGCCAAGAGAGGCAGAGATGCAGCTCTGTGAGGAGCTCTGTGACTTGATCCAAGAATTGTGATGTGCAGAGATGGAGAAAAAAGCAAACTTCTCATCCAAGACATGGAGGCTGTGATGCTTGTGCCCTGGGGTGCTCCAGTGGAACCATCAAAGGCTGCTGAGATCTCCATCATCCCCCCCATGCCCCAGATGGGGTCTGTTGCTGTAGTGCCATAGCCAGAAGACCCCATGCAGGCTCTGGTTGTCATTGGTGAAGTTGCCTCTGGTTTTTAGCAGCTGCAGCTGGCTGTGCAAACAATGAGTTTCCCAGTAACTAGACAGCAAGAAAATACTGTGAATCTGTATGTATTCCCCTCACCTGGAAATGGCATTGTAGTTACCATCAAGGTAAGTGAGGTAAATGCCATTTTTGTTAAGTATGATGTCACTCTGTTTATGAGTGGACTCAATTTAACATCATTTTTCAAAGCAAGTCAGCAGCAGGACCTCTGAAGGTGTAGCTGTGATGACAGCTGCTGCTGTGAGACAGCACAGGGTGCTAGAGGGGTTTTGGGAGGGAGCTCATTCGTGGTACCCCATCAATAAGTGAAGGTCTGTCTGGAAACCCTGAGCATCCTGCCCAGCTGTCCTTGTTGGGGCCTCCCCGTGCCCTGTGTGCTCTGAATGTGTTTGTTACACGAGTGGGAATCTGCAGGAGGAGACAGACTTCTGAATGGCAGAAATTAGTTTGAGGAGGAGAAATTAACAGGAGAAGGCAAATGCAGAATTACTGCGTTTCTATGACTTGTTATCCAAACCCGCCGTCGTGGCAAAGAAATGGGAGGAACCTTCGTTAACAACTGGGATGTCCGATGGCAGCAGTGTAGGCTTTGTCTCTCGGTCTGCACTGAAAAAAAATAATAATTAGGCAGTGGTTGATTACCTCTTGGTTTTAAATAAGTGTAGTATTGAGCGCAAATTAAAAACAACCTTGAAACTGCACAGATTCATAAAACTGTACACTGGGATTTTAAAAATTACCTCTATTGGAATCCTGGAAGCATCTGTTACATAATTAATGCGCTTAAAAATATATTCTATTTATGATTAATCCAGGACTGTAGTGTGTGCTAGTTAAATGTCTGGATCCCAGGGTGCAGTGCGAGGAAAAAAAATGCGGTTGTAATCTATTTGACGGTTATAGGAAAGGACGTTTGCTACAAATAAATACATTTTCCTTAGTCTTTTTATTTGTCAGGGCCAAGCTTATGTCTGTTGTGCTGAGTTTGTTGACTGGTAAATGTTTAGAGATTTATGCTGATAATTTTGTAGATCTAGTGGAAAAAATAATTCAAGAATAATTAGGGAGATTGACCATACAGTAATGTACCACATGGGTGACAGCGTTACTGGGTTGATGATCTTGGGTATGGTATATGCAATTAGAAGCGCTAAAGCTCAGTACTGCAAAGCTTTTCAAACACTCCAGAGTACACAAACCCTTTAGGGGATGCATGTTTCCCAAAGGATAACTTGCCAAAGTTACTGGATGCCTTGGGTTTCCTCTCCAGAGAAGTATTTCAGGCTGAGACCTCCTGGGTGAGAGTGGCAGAGCAGGCGCAGGAAGCACAAGTACTACTTGACAAAACCTCAGCCTGCACAAGTTTTTTTAATCGGGGAGTTTTCAGGGGCTCTGTAGTCTTATTTTTTGCAGGCTTTTGAGTTGGCATCCAGCCACGGGGTCCTGGAACAATTTCTGGCACCGTACTTCCTCTGACAGATTTTTCTTTTTGCCCTCTGTTTCTGTTCTGTTTTTTTTTCTCTCCCTTCATCTGACCACTGTCATGCCAGATCGGTGCAGGGTCACACTGACTGAAACCCTTTTCTTCCATCTTTCATTCTTATTTGTAGAAGCCTGCAAGCTGTTGTGATGGCCCTTAGCTCTTTGTATTCCAGGGTGGTGGCCCCACATTGTGGAGGGCTGTGGGTGGCTGTGGGTTCTGCATTTCCCCGCCTGCCTTGGTCTGACTGAGCATCCCAGCTGGAGCGGCAAGAGGAGCACGGTCCTGTGGAAGCCTGTAAAATAATCCTTTTCCATATGATTTGAGTGGAAAATTTTTGTGTGTACTGGCTTAGGAAGGATTTTGAGTGCTGCAGGTCCTATTGCACCTGATCTGTACTATATTGGGGTTACCTCCATTGAAACCGTACGTGCTCTTTGGTGTGTGTGCCTGCCTGCTGCTGGCAGCGTGCTGAGACACGACACGGTGTGGACATTGGCACCTCCACCCCTTGGGCTCTGCCCTAGTGCCCTAGACCTGCATGGACACAAGGTAGTGATGGAGAGGGGAGAACAGTTGCCTCCCATTTGCCTCTGCTGTCTCCATGCCCAGCTGTGAGGTGTTTCAGTGCCGTACCCAGTGTGGATGCTGGAGGCATCGTTGCAGGGTGGTGCCCACTCACTGCAGAGACGTGTCAGGTGTGCAGAGCTCGACTCTGCTCCAGCGTCCTCTTCCCAAGGCTGTCTCCTTCGCTGATACTGGAAGCAGGTTACTAATGAACTCAGGTTTCCACTTACTATCAGTTGTCTTGTTTCTGCACTTCAGGGTCCCCCGTACCCCTTCAAAATGTCATGAGGGAGGAGCGAGCCTGATTTTGTGGAAGGTGGGGGATGCTGTAGCCTGTGCTGAGGAAACTTCTGCCTGTGGACTGTGCTCTTGGCTCGTCCTCGCTGTTAATCCTGATGGAAACATTACTTCTGACTTTTCCCACTGTATAATGCAAAGCCTTGTTATCTCTGCAGTATAAAAGTGCACTCAGCATGGATTTTTCCTTTAGTCCTGAAGAGAGAGAGATGGTGAGATACGTGTGCACAGTCTGTAGTTTGAGCAAATTGGGACAAAAAAAATTGATTACTATTGGTAACTTAATTTTCTGCAAACTAAAGAGGAACCCACTTCAAAAGCTCTTTGTTTTCTCCTTTTTTTTTTTTTTTTTTAGCAAAGGCTACGTTCTTGCTGTATTTCAGTGGTCTCCAGTTTCAGCCACTTTCTTTGATGCTGGTTTGTGTGAAAGCAGTTGTCAGTCTGAAGGAAATGATAAAATCTGTGAATTAAGGCAAAGGATGAGAAGGTCAGTGGGTAGCATGAAATGGAGAAGTGTTGGGATCTAATGAGTGTTTCTGCAAGTGAACCCCAGTTCCTGTGCTTGTTACGGGCCAGGTTGGTGATGTTTGGCAAATGTAACGGATTGGGCTGAGTGGCTGATAAAAACAAAGATTTTAGGGAAAAGCAGAATCTGGTGACTACAGTAGTGCAAGTTTATTTTTAGAACTCGATTGCTTTTGAGTTGCTGGCATTAGAAAAACTTCTTAGCTCACGTTATACTGCAAATTTCTTTATTTTTAAAGTGGAAATTTTTCAAGCTTACGTTTTGCAGCATGCGTAGTATGACTTGGCTGACAGCATTGTCTGGCAAAAGAAATAACCAAATTATTATTCAGTCATGGGTTTTTAACAGCCGCAAAGCAAGTGGATGTTAACTAAATGATGCAATTTATTCCCTTCCTGCTTATTGCCAGCTTGCCTATTACAGAGAGACTGCCAGCTTTAAATAAGTGGTACCCAGATGGTAGTCGCATGACGCCCACTTGGTTACGGAGCCTAAGCAGGGAATAACTCGGCAGCCACTACAAGCTGTGGGTCAATTGAGGGGGAATGCCTGTTGCTTCACAGTTTTGCATATGTAAATCTGTTAATGTTATGTCAGTATTGTGCGGTCTAAACACAAGCACTGCCTTTCTCTGGGGCCCAGATGAACTTGGACCGCCGCCCGGCTAATGAGGAGCGGCAGTCGGAGGCGGCCGCCGCCGTTCGCTCCCTCGGCGTGAACCCGGCGCGTCCCGGAGGATGCTCCGCTCCGGCAGCGCTGCCCGAGGCCGGCCAGCCCGGCCGGAGAGGCAAAGCAAAGCAAAACGCCTCCTCTATTTTTAGCCCCGGCACGGAAGAGAGGGCTGGCTCGGCCCCGGCCGCCGCTCTCTCGCTGTGTCTGCCGCGCTCGCTGAACTTCATGGGCTGCAGATGTGGCGCGCAGCCGCCTCCCAGGAGTCGTGAACTGTGTCGTCTGCGCCCTTTTTAACAGCCAACATCTGCTGCGGCTGCCTGATGGGAGCGGCGTGGAAGCAGTTCTGGGGTAGAGCGCTGAAGTTTGGCCCTGCAGATGATTGCTTTGTATTAATTGCGTTGAGATAGTTACCGTGCTACCCGCGTTTGAAGCCGGTTACCTCCCTCCCCCCTCCCACCCTCCCCAAGCCCCCTCCCCCTTTTTCTTTTTTTATTATTGTTTTTAAAAGCAGCGGTTAAAATTGTTTGACATGGGAATGCTTTTTATTGTTGATCATTTCTGGTTCTGAAAAGTTTATTACAATGGGTGAAAACAACAACCAAAAAATCCCATAAAAGGCTGGGGCTGTAATATGCTTATAGGCTAAAAAAGTACCAATAGTGTTGATTTAACCAAAGAAATTGTTCCTGGAGGTACTGTAAATTTTATGTGCCAGATGAAAAGCATTAAGTGTGTTATTTTTCACGAAGGAAAAACATTCTGATTTTTAACCATTTTGTAAATTATATTAATGCTGTAATATGGCTTAAAAAGTCCTGGGCCTGTTCTAGGACTGCTCGCCCCATGAGCCATGTCCCTTGGGGCATGGGCTGGGGGCCCTGCCTGGAGCTGGGCTGGGTAAAGGGACTGGCCAGGCAGAAATCTTGTCCTTTTGGGCAGAACACTCTTTCATTGCTTGGGGTTTTTTTCCCTTTTTTTTTTTTTTTTTTTTTTTTTTTTTTTTCTTTTTTGGAAGTTGCAAGCGAGCATTTTAAATGCAGCAAGAGTAAAATTTAGGGAGAAAATAAGCCGCTTTGGAATGTAGCGGAAAGCTGAGATGCTTCAGTATTTTATCTTTATTTTGCTAATTATTTGTCATGGAGATCGGAGTTGATTCCCTGAGATTTCTTTTAAGCCTCTTAAGATTAATTTTTTTGGCTAATGGTAATTTTCCTCCGCTTGATGCTCCCCAGCTAGAGCGTTACTGCAGCATGGCTGGGGGAATAAGCTTAAGGTTCAAAATGTGGACCAGCAAGGGGAAGTAGTGATGAGGAAAACCAGAGAGCCTGTAAATGCTGTAGGGATTGCTTGGGAGGTTTATAAGTTGGGGGCGAGTCCATCATCCCTGTTGCTTGGGCTGGAATGGGAATTTGTCCAGCGACTGTACTTTTTGATGGAAAATTAGTTAGCAGTTGTTGAAGAGCCTGTAGCAAATCCTTATACAATAAAGGTAAATCAAGCTAAGCATTGGTTTATATGTGATTTTTTTTTTCTTCCCTATATTAATGCGAGAGCTTCAGCTTCCCCTACTGAAAACTTAATTAGGCAAACAGAATGCTATGTTAGCAGCCACTTACAAACCCAGTGTGCTCACAACTAGATTCAAATAAGTTAATAAGAGTTATATTAGGTGTTTCTAATGGTACTCTCCATTTTTTAAAATAAATGCTGTCTCTGGTAATAAGCTACCCACACCTTTTTGGGTAATAGTTTAATTGAAAGGCTTGATTGTGTCCATTTAGCTGCAGAGGATCCCTTCTGCTGTGTGGTGTGTTAATGCAGGTTTCTTTGTACCCTTTATATTTGGGTGCCTGATGTAAAGCCCCTTCAGGAAAAAGCTGGGATGAGAGAAGGAAGCAATCTGTTGTGGAGTACGCGCAGAAGAGCCAGCAGACAGGAGCAGAACAAATCTCCAGAGTTAGTGTGGGTGTAGGGGTGCGTGCGTGTTTGTGTGTAATGTATTTAAAATGCCAATAGCTTATGCCTTTTGAAGGCTCCAAATCATAGCTGTCATATTAGCTATACCATTTCCAAAATTAATGCCAGGAACAGACTGATACTGGTTGTTCAAAAAAGCATCATTATTCTGTGACACTTTCTTTTTTTTTTTGGGAGGGCTTCTAATATCCCCACTTAAAAGAGCTGTTTCCATGCAGTGTTCCTGAAAAAATTGTTTGCTGAAGTGATTTTGATTCCAAATTGAAGATGTTTTACTAATTTTTTTTTTTTCTTCCTAGAAGACAGAATAACAAGGAGAGAGGGAAGGAATCTTCTTTCTTAATGATTTCAGCAAATAGATTTTTGGACAAAAGACATTAATGTGAAGCCTCCAAATTTAAACTTGCAGTCAAGTGTGTCTGTGTTGGGTATGGCAACCTTTATTTGGCAAAGAGAGCAGGGCCTGCGTACCTGATAAGGATAATCTTGCCAGAAAAAAATCTAAAAAAAAGGCAGCAGTGCACAAAAGTGCTGTTAGTTTGTCAGCATTTCACGCAAACCTTCAGTGCTAAGAAGTGCTCAGAGTACAGCTTGAGAGGTCCTTTCAAAGCAGGGGTGGTTTGGGGGATTCCCTGAGAGAAGATCAGATAAGATAGTAAGTGGAGGATTCAGGCGGAAAAGTGGTTTGGAATTGCAAATCAGTGGTTTCCCCATAAGTGCTTTGGGTTGGCTGTGGTGTCTTCTGATCATATATATATATTTTTTTTTTTTTTTTCTCCAAAGATCTTGAGTATTTTTTCGCCCCTCTTTAAGCTCTCTTGAAAGGGTCCTGATTTTTCAAAGGCTGTGGATGGCTGCTCACTCCAGAGCTCTGCGGGCTGATGTGAAATCGCTGCTCATTCTCTCGAGGCTCCTGATCTCTGTCTCTGATAGAGCTCCTCACTTTCAACTGCTTTAGCATAATTCGTTGCTTTCTTGAGCATTGTAGGAGGTTGAATAAATATGATTTCCACAGTATATGTATACATAGATCTATGTATGTATATATAAAGCAATGAAACTTGGACATGCTGGGTGTTAAGCAACTCACCAAAAGCAACAAGAAGAACCAATGTCAGAACAGGACTGAAATTTATCTGTTGCTCACTGGTGATCTGGGCAGGATCCAGCTGAGCAAACTGTGATGTGGTGACTCTTCTCTGTCTTCCCACAATGTACTTTTATTGTAAAGTATATATTTAGGGAGTTGGACATATTTCATGTAACGACTGGAGGATGGCAGCACTTGGATCAAGCCCTCTAGACCTTGGGCAGGTCTAGAAAAATTTGGAAAAAAAATTTAGATTTTTAATTTAATAAATCTACCAACATCTGGCTGCGCAGAGAGGTAAGTGGGGTTTGGGGGTTTTGTTGTTCTTAGCTTTTGGCTTAGGTTGGAAGAAGCAGGAGCAGAGGGGCTGGGTGGCACAGGGGCGTGTGGCACAGGGACACAGAAGGTCCCGGCTACCTGGCACCTGCCTGGGCTCCGTGGGGCAGGTCCCCACAACGACAGTGGTTGAAGCTGCATAAAATGCCTTTTGATGCTCAGGTCTATGAGAGCCTCATCTGATCATTCTGGCATGTTGTCATTTTCATCTTATCTTTGAATTGTGGCCCCTGGTCTGTTCCTCTGTGTTGGACCTTCCCTGCTCTGCTTTCACAGAAGAAAGTTCAGGCTATGCTTTCTGCCCCCAGGTAGGAGTAGAGTGGTTTTCTAGACGGCACCAGTATCCATCTGCTGTACTTGTCCTGCATCCCCAAATCACCTTTCCACGCCCACTGTCCTCTTTCTAGTGGCTTAAAACCTACAGCTTCATTTCATCCATGAGGCAGTCGAGCTGTCTCAAAGCACTGGCAATCTCCAGACTGAAGATACTGTTGGCATAACACAAGTATAATTACTGTCTGTATAATCAACAAGGATTACTGGATTGATTTCTCTCTCTCTCTCTTTTTTCTTTTTTTTTTCTTCAGGTGTTTAAGAAACCCCAAACTTGCATAAGAGAACATAACTTGGTAGAGTTCCCCATTGCTGGAGGCGTCCTCCTGAGTTGGAGCTGGGCTTCCTCTGGAAGGTGTAGGATCTTGCGTGCCGTCAGCGTAGATTGTGGGTGCGGTGTTGCCAAACCATAGGTGTGATTACAAGGAGAGGATGGCATTGATCACACTGCCCTGCCCAGTGAGGTGCTCCACGGCTGTGCGGGGTGTGTTGGCTGCGGCGAGGAGAGCAGGGAGCAGAGGGAGCATTGGCAGCAAGGAGGGTGCTGTGGAGCAGTGATCGTGATCTGGAGTTTGGGAGATGGTTCTCCTGCATCCTCCCTCAATTCTAACTTCATTTGAAAGCTGAATAAGGTTTGGTCTCCTTGGAGATTTGGGTGAGGGTGGAAATGGCTTTAATCTTTTTGGCTAGTCTAAAGTGAAGGTGTAACCTTCTTGATGCATCTGGCAAAGAAAAGTGTTTCTTACAGGTGTAGCTTTGTTTTTTGTCCTGCCTTCTTTTGCAAACGAGCATCCCTTTATTCTTTTTTCCTTTTACCATACAAAGGCCTCCTTTTGGAAATCCTTGTTTCCATCCAGGCACCTGCATTTCAGGTCTCTATCATGCAGATTCGTTTTTCTCTTTAGACATGTGCCATGCTGACAGGCCCCAGGCTAGAACGTGCTTTTTTATCTCTGAAGGCTTTCCCTTGTGCTTTCACTTGGAGCAGGTGATACTTTGAGGTGAAGGTGGGAGGCTGTGCTGTGCTGTTGGGAGCCAAGACCCGAGCTGGTGCTCTGCGTTGGAAATCTGACTGTTCCGGACTTGTGACTTGGGTTCAGGAGTACTGAAAGGTTCACATGGATGAATAAGAGGAAAAGAAGTGTGGATTCTGCTTGAGGAAAGACTTATGAGCCTAATTTCTCCATTTGATTTCATTTATTGAAGTGCTCAAAATCTCAAGAGAAAGGTTGAATTTTGGGGGTGGTGTCCTCCTAATCTCATGTTCTGACTGTTTTTTTTATGCTAGGCTGATGTGGGAACAGAGGTCCTGAGCATCACAGGGATCCAGATGAGAAGAGTGGCCTAAAAATCACAGGTTGTGCACACGTGGAGGTTGTATCAAAAGTTCTTTTTGAGAGATGAAGCCTTTTTATTGAATTCCTATGGTGCAGGCACTATGCCTTGCCATCTCCTGGACTGCCCCAGGAGTATGTTCATTAACTCCCACTGTCTTCTGCATTAGCATTGGCTTCTCTGCTCCATTTAGGTTTTCCTTAAAGCATTACATAAACAACTATCATGTAAATACAGGCGTTTGTAATGGTGGTTTTAATTTAAAAAGACTCTTGGATTCATACAAGTAGACACATGCTTGCACAAAATAACTTTTGGCTTTCCCCTAACACTTTTTAGAATAATTTAAAGGAAGAAAAGATTTGCAAACAGTTGTAAAAGAGCCATAAAAAACTGTCAAATACCAGACCTTCAGCTAATTGTAAACTGTTTTGCTCTTGGAAGTCTTACAACATTGATCTCATAGCTGCTTTCATTAAGAAGGTGCTTCTCTGTAGCACAGGAGCTGCTTGCCTAGGTAGCCATGAGCAAAAATAGCAAGAGATGTTGCGTTTCTGCTATGAATGCCCAGCATAAGCTAGAATAGCTCCAGGCAACTGGAGTGTTCTGCACCAAAAAGGAAGGCAAGCATTGCAGGGAGCTGAACAGGAAAGAGCTGCAGAGCTGAAAGCTACTTTTCTCTTCTCCCAACTACTTATCCCTGGAAAAGGCGCTGCATCTCCAGCCCTTTGTGGGCAGGCATGGCAGGGGTGGGGTGTGTTTTGGAAGGATCCACCAGCAGAAGGGGGTGCAGGTATGGGTGATGAGTGTGGTAGTGCTTGTGGGCTTGCTCTCTGACTGTCCTTATGGAATATGATCTAATCTTCAATTTTCAAAGGAAGATGTGGGAAAAAAAAATCTTCCCTGGACAGAAAATTGGCTGACATCCCTGGCCAGCTTGTTTGTTGTGTATTTTTTTCCCAGCGTACCAAAGAGGACAAGCATTCATGGTCAGCTTTTTCTGGTTGGGATTAAAAAAAAGTCAATAGTCCATTAGACTAGATCAGTGGAAAAACTTCCCTCTGAATTCAGCTCTATTTCTGCAGCTGGGGAGTTTTTTGCTTGAAGAACGTGTCTAGCTCTTGGAATTATGTCCTTCCAGTGCTGCAAATCAGAGTGTCTGCTTCGGGGAAATATTAATAACAACCCACAGGGTCTCATCCCTAGCGTGTTCACTCTTCAGTCTCTCTCCTTTAACCAGTTTCTAAAGCTCTATCATTAAATCTCTTTAAGAAGGGAAATTCTTGCCTTTGTGTGTTGGCTGAGCTGATGAATGGTCGCCTGTTATCTACTGGGTCCATGACTGAGTCGGGCTGTCAGAGACACAGAGCTGAAGTCAAAGGGACTTTATTTCAGGCTTCTCTACCTCCTCAGGCTTAGCCATAGAGTAGATTCTCTTCCCATCTGTTTCTGAACCAGAAACATCCTGTTTGACAAGAGGGAGGACTGGGGATTTTATCTGGCCCAGCCATTTCCTTCTTGATTTCCCGATTTTCTTCCCCTGCAGCCGCCCTGTGCTGATCCTTGCCCTCCAGCCATGGGTACAGGACATGGCCTCCTTTGCAATGATTCTTCCACCTGTTAAACAAGGGAAGGGAAACCAAAGTGTCGTTGCTCACCCCTGGTGATTTTGGACGTGTCCAGGTGATGGAAGCCCAAGCCTGTACCGGCAGCTGAACGTCTTGGTTTGCAGGTGTTGATGTGCTACTTGGGAGCTGCAGGGAAGGTTAAAATCCTGCGTGTTCTTCTAAAAAAGGGTCAGCTTTTCTCTGAAAAACTCACATGTGAGGTACCTGACAGCAGGTCTCTGCTTACAGAGGCTGAGCTGGGGGCAGTCATTAGCACGGGGTGTGTGTACATGACTCTTTGGACCAGTTTCAGTGGGTGATGTATGTTGGGAAATGCAGCTGGAGCACCCAGGCACTGTGGTGTTCTCCCCAGCCCCAGAAGTAACTCCAAGGGAGTGAGTTACCAAACCTTAATGGGGGCTGTTCTGCTGATTGTTTAATTTTTACTAGGTGCTGGATTCCTGCCTGAGAGATGTTACAGGGGAGAGTATGGGGTGAGCAGGAGGTGGCCTACGCTGCTCCTATTGTGGTGTGCAGCCAAAGGTCATGGAATAGTCCAGCACTTAAAATATGAAGAAGAAATTCCTGGACATACAAATGAAACAGTAGCAAGTGAAAAAAAAAAAAAAAGAGCCCCAAAAATCATCTGTGTGCCTGGATTCATACCAGGTACCATCACCTGTGCAGTGGTCTGGTGGTCTGATGCACCACTGTCCTTGCTGGTTTAGGTGTGGCTGACCTCTCCTATTCATTCATGTTCCTCAGCAGCAGCACGTCAGAGAGTCACTGAACCATCCCATAGATTTTGGCCTGCATGACTGTAATAACTCTCAACTTTGAGTTTTATGTATGGTATGCTCACGTGGTTTGGAAAGCATTAGAAAAGGAAGAAGGGACTCCACACTGCACAGCTTGGCCAAGGAAGCCCTGGTGAGTGATTCTCCCATGACTCTGAGGTGGTAAGACCAGCTGGTATTCCCTGCTTGATGTCTCACAGTCCTGCCCTTCTCTGACTCAGCTGGTGCTAGCAGTGAGGTCTCTTGCATCTTCTTGCCTTATTTATCTGTTTTTGTGTGTGTGTCTTTCAAAGGCTTTCCCCGTCACGAGGGTGCACGGCTGCTAAGCGCTGCCTCTGGCCTGGGACTGTTCTTGCATCCCTTCGTGGCTTTGTACTGCCTTGCAGAAACAAAGTTTCTCTCTTCTTTCCCAGTCCTTCTCAGTTTTGCCCTGTTTTAACCACCTTTCTGTCTCCCAGAGTCACCAGTAACTCTTTGCTGCGTCAGGGCACAGAGCTCACATAGTCTCTGTCTCCCGGCAGCCCTTTGCTACTTTTTTCTGAATTAGAGCCCTCTCAGGTATGAGTGGGCCTGTCTCTGAGAGTACATCTTTTTTGGTCTCTCATCTAGAGTGTGCTTTTATAGCACCCAGCAGCTCTGCCTGCCATTGAAACAGGGCACTGGGGTATGTAACACACTGTCCCCCGTGGGGTAGTAGGAAAACGTGAGATCCTTATCCTGGAGCTGGGCAGGCAGAGGCACAGGAGATGTGCAACTGGGCAGAAAGTCCAAGAAAGTGAGGAAAACCAAGCATGGGCCTCCTGATGGAATCTCCAGCTGGTGGCTGGACTCCAGGGCTGTTTTTTCCCCACAGTGACAGCCTTAGTTGGTCTCCAGACGCTGCCACAGGATGAATATTCAGTGCCAATAATATATGCACAATATCGTGAGTCTTGCCAGGGTGAGGATCTGGAGGGCTTGATGAACTTTGTAACAGCATTACTCTGTTGTAGGGACACGACTGATGCAGGAATTGATTTCTCAGTTCAGGCTTCACCTTCTTTTGAGCAGAGTTCATCCCTGTTTGCTTTTCATAATAGCGTTATTACACCTCGCTGGCAGCAGGACAAGGGAGAAGCAGCCGTGCAGCTTTTCATTCCTCCTGTGCTCCTGTGCAATAACCAGCGGTGGTGAGCACCAGTCTGTCAGGCTTGAATTTTGCATATCTGATATGTTATCAACTGACTATCGTGGTATTAACACTAATATAAAAGACTACTGGTTTAACTGATAATTTTCCAAACAGCTACAGGACAAAGAACCAGAGAGTTTCAGTATTAAAGAAAAAAGCAAAAGGGGAGGGGGGGGGAGAGGAAACAAGGCCAAGCTGCAGTAGCAAGAATACAAAAAAATGCATCTCTAAACTTTTCTTTTTCTCCTGATCTACTTTCTGTATGACTCACGAGCCAGGCTCTAAAATGGCCTCCAAACATGCATGCATAATTTTGCACATCCAAGTGTCTGCATATGCAGTGCTCTTAAATATCCCCAGGCGTTGGCTTTGCTGCTGGGGCGGAGCAGGGAAGGGGCGAAGGAGTTCATCCCCAGAAGCGCCCAAACTTGTGTTAGCATTGCTTCTCTGGTGGCCTTACCCAGCCACCAGCATCCATGCAACCTGCTCTTCCCCACGTGTCTATGCGGGGCTCATTAGGTTGGAAAAATGTCTTTTTTTTTAGTTTTTTTTTTCTTGTCTTTTGGGTTTTTTTTTTGGTTCTCCCCTCCTGTGAAAGGCATAACCCATAAGAGAAGACAGGGACTTTTTGAGTACCAGCTGCATTCCAGGAACTAGCTGGACAGGGGAGGTCGGAGGGAGAGCCAGGCTTTGGAAGAAGTCACACATGAAGCTTTAGAAATGAGGCCATGAGCACCCTTGGGTTGATGGTGCTGCTTTTTACCAGTAGGGCAGTTGGACCTGCCACTTCTACTCAGGGAATCAAAAAATAAATAGGCTTTTTTTTTTCTTTCAATGATTCCTGATGGACACCCTTTTTAAGCAGCCATGTGTACTGCTCATTTTTGTAAAATAATTAAGAGCTCTTACATGGCTCACAGGTGCCAGAGCAGGGTTTTCACCCTCAGGAGGGGATGTACAAGCTGTTTTCAGCTGAGGTAATAGAGGCCAGTTAAGTCAGTAATGGGTGGTTCTTTTGACAGTTCATGATAATAAACCCCAATTTTAGAGGCTCTGTGCAGGTGACATCCCCTTTTCTGAAAGTGGCCTCTGTGTGTGTGGTGATAGTTAGCACGTGTTTACTGTTGGTTGGGCTAGGGTGAGCATACCTGACATAGCAGAAAGGTGTTTATTTGATTAAAATCTGGCTCTATTGTCTGGCAGAAGCCCTGAAGCCCCCTTTTACCCTTTCTGCAAGCAGAAAGAAGTGCAATTTTCATTCAGAATAGATGTTTCCCTTTCATCCCTGAAGCTAATTTTTTTTTTTTCCTGCAGCAGTTTTGGTGAAATTATGTATCGCTTGTGATAATTCATTTTAAAAATTCCTGAGCTGTGTGGCGTACTTTCATGAAAATTCATTTAGATAAAATTAGATATTATTGTTTAATGAGGTGGCATTTCAATTTAGACCTTGCATCATGCATATACCAAGAGTTTTTTATGGAATAGTTAGGTTCATTTGAGTAATAAAGGCTGAATCATGGGGGCTTTAATTCTTAATCGCTGTGAGGATTGTTATCTGTGGGATGTGAGCTGTCTTAGTGGTATTCAATCAAGTGTCCACTTAGCCGTGACCAGAAGTAATTGCTCCCAAGTGGGTTGCACAATGACCTGTTAATACTTGCTTTGACCCTCTGACCTTGTCTGCCCCATTGTTTAGGATTTTATAGCGAGCGAGTCTGCATTTCTGTGGGGTCAAGTAGATATCTGAGGTCAAACATTTTCTGATTACTCCATAGTGTACACTGTAAGTCTACGGAGTTGTTGCATAGCAATAGTCACCGCTGCAGAGCAGGACGCAGAGGGTTGGGAAATTGTCTTCCTGAATGCATGTAAACAGTTTAATATTTTACTGAAAGAAGTTCATCTTGTAAATTAGGTATGAATAATACATTTGTAATTACTACTCATGTCTTTAAACACTTGTGTCTTAATTGGCTTGGGTATTTTTTTAATGTATTTGCATTTTGTCAGGGAAGTTAATTGCAACTTGCAGAGATGGGGAGGCGAGTTGCGTGGACTGGGGACGGCTTTGTCGTGCATCCCTTTGGCACCTGGGCTTGTGTCAGTGCTTCTGGGTGAGTTCAAGTGGGGATTGCTTCATCCCTGCCTTGGACTGCTGCTGCAGACTATTTTATGTGCCTCTCACAGGCTTCCAGAATTAGTTTGACCTACTTGTTGATGACTGCGACCCGCGGCCGGTTGGGATGTCCTGTATGAATTTATCGTCCATCTTTAAATGTTGCTGGAAGTGTGGTCATATTGTGCAGTAATTTGCAAGGGGACTGGCCGTGTGGCAGGGCTGAAATGTGCTATTTTCTTAGCAGTCTATCTGGCACAAACAAAGCCTTGGTAGTGTTTGTAGCGCTACTCCCTCTTTTCATGTTGTGTTTACCGAGTTCAGTAGCCAAAACACTTGTGCACACCCTTCAGCCTTGTAGGTCAGCTTTGCTCTGAAGTAACATTTTTGCCCATCTCTCCGCGTTGCATCCTAGGGAAAATATTTTGATCGTCACTCCCTGAGCAGGGCTGGTGGGATGACACAAAGCAGTTGGATCGGGATACAGTTTGGGGACAAACACAGCTAGTGTTCCTGTGAGAGAGGCAGACTATAGGCAACTGAGTAAGCAAGAAGCGAGTGCTAGAAACAAAATTATATAGCATATGTGGGGGAGAAAAACAAAACAGTGACTCTGTTTCCACTGCCAGAATATTTAAAAACAAACAAACAAGAACGCACAGCAAAGCACGCCTTGCAGTGAAGGGAACCTGTGGGTTTCCTCACTGCGCCCGAGGCTGTTGTGTGGATCTGCTCCTGACAGAACACTCTGGGGAGTTCAAACTGTCCCTCCTCTGATTTTCACTCCATGTGGCTTCACTGGATGGAGCCATCCCTTCTCCTGGGGCCTGCAGAGAAGGGGCCTCCCTGGTAAGGGGAACCAGGAATAGGGAGCTTAAGCCGCCTTCCCTTGGAATCAGAAGAGTGGCGGGGTTGTGGGGGACGGTGACAGAGGCAGCAGTCCTTACCAGGTGCATGGTTTAGGGTTGTTAGGGATGAAAAAATTGTACTGGGACAAGAGGAAACAGCCTCAAGTTGCACCAGGGAAGCGTAGTTTGGATATTAGGAGAAATTTCTTCAGTGGAAGGGTGGTCAGGGAAGGGATGGAGTCACCATCCCTGGAAGTGTTCAAAATATGTATGGATGTGGTGCTTAGGGACACGGTTTAGTGGTGAGCATGGCAGAGTTGGGTTAATGGTTGGGCTCTGGGTCCCTTCTCTGCTGGGATGTCTGCAGCAGAGCACTGTGAGGAACTTGCTTTTGGGGGAAAGATCTTGTGCCTAGGCCAGAATAAACAGAATATTTCTTAAGTTTTGAAAGGAATGCAAGTGGATGCCACGGAAATGAAAGATCCCATTTAACACAGATACTGCAACCTTGATCTTTTTTTTCTTTTTTTTTTTTTTTTTTTAAATTGAAATGTGGGAAAACATCTGAGATGTTGCAGAGGGTTTTTGGGAAGCCTTCATTTGCCTTTGTAGGTGGTGTGTGGTTTGTGTCAATCACCAGCCAGGTGCTAATGGTGATGGAGCTGCATTTCAGCCCCTGAACCTGATGCCGAGAGCGCCGATCCCTGCAAACACATTCATGCAAGCTGGGGGAGCTGCAGGCTTGTAACCAGTTTTCAGCCATCTCCAGAGTTCCCTCCTGTAGCTCAGGGAAAGGCAGAATACCTCTTTCTGCAGCAGCCTCAGACGTTGCTGCGCCGAGCCCTTCCCTTGCCGTGGTATCAATTTAGCTATTTCATCTTTTCCCCTGCAGACTGAGCGGCAGCACAGATTGGCCGGTTGTAATTAATTTCATGCAGGAAGCAGGAGCTGAATGTTCCAGCATCTCCCGATTTTCGCTCTGGTTGAAGAGGGCACTCTTTGTACCTGCTACGCTCCCAGTTACAGGGAAAATATGACACTTTTCATGGGACTGGGTGTGGGTTTGGAGATGGAAGTTTTAGGCAATCAGCCTAGCATCCTTGTTGGATGCAGACTGGAGCAGCTGTTGAGCCAAGCGAACAAAAGGATTAAAAGCAACTACAGGAGTTGTTGGGTCACTTTGTGTGTGTGGCCTTTTGAGCTTTCCCTGTTATGACTGGTCTCATCTTGCTACTTTTCTGAATCCACCACCAAGAGCACATCATAAGGCAGTGACACTCCTGTGTCAGCCCAGTCGTGTCAGCACGTGATAATGGTGCCTTTTGCCAATATTTGTTTTTGAACAGGGTTGTTTTTATTAATACTTTGTACCTGTTAGCATGGTCCTGTGATACCTTGCAGAGCTGCTCGTGCCAAGCACTGAACAGGCCTCAGAGTTGTTAAAACTTTAAATGAGAGGCAGTGGCGCTCAGCAATTCTCAGAAGTGCTCGGCACCTTCCAGGATAGAGCAGTTTAAAAAAGAGTAAAACCCAAAACCCCGCACAACAAAAAAACATGAGATGTAGTTATGCAAATTATGACCTTTAAATGCATTTTATATTTGGATTGGAGTTGCTAACGCATTCTTTCCAAGTTCTGTGTTTCCAGTGCGATTCTGCTTCAGGTGCTTCTCCTTTGTATCGGTGGAGCTGTGCCGGCGCCGCGGAGGGAGCGCGGGACGTGATGTCTCGGAAAAGCCGCCACCGTGCTCCGGGATGGGTAGTGCTCAGTTAGCAAGGAGCCTGAATAGGTGGATTTTAATTTCTCTGGAGGGTCTGAGCACATTAACTAGATGGCAGATTCCTCATTAGCTAGATGGATTAAAATTTGTATCATGGCTGATGCCTATCCTGACTAATACGTGTAAGTAACAGCTCGTTGTACTAGAGCTACTGGATGTGGCTTGGGTGGAGGAGAGGAATTGGCTTCTGCGGAGGATATTTGCAAAAAGTCACATTTCCACCATATGTTAGCAGGAGTCTCTTTGGATGCAGGTTTTGGATGGAGTCCTCTGTGTTGCTGTAATCTGGTTTGTCCTTTTTCTACCACTAGTTCTGAATCATACCAGCTACTTGGACTCTTCTGTGTGTTTCCTGAAGGACAGTGGGAACGTTTCTGCTGGCTCAGCTGCCTTTTGCCTCTTAGTTCATCTTGATGAAGAAGTAAGGTCTGGAGCACTGAAGGAGAAATTTTGTGTCAGTAAAGACAGCGAGAAGGGCTGCAAAAAATCTGGAAAATTCTGCCAAATTAGAAAAAAAAAAAAAAAAAGGGAAAGAAGAAGGAAGGTACCACGAACCACATCAATCCTGATTTAGGTCTGGCTTGTGACAAATCATTATGTAGGAAGGGAGATATCCCTTTAATTTTTAATAGCTTTGCCGTGAAGTTTTATTAGGCAATAATCTGGATCCTGAGTGGATAAAAGATAAGTGTGGGTGCCACGTAATTCTTTCCCCTCCTGTGCAGCTGGGAGAGGGAGAGAGGGGTCATGGTGAGCTGGCTGTGCCTCCTGGAGCTCAGAGCAGCATCCTTCTGTGTGCCACCAGCTTACTGAGCGCTTCCAAATGGATGTTTACAACATAAATATGTTCAGGATGTGGGTAGCGAGAGAACTGTGGGAATAGACGCGAAGGTGCATGGGAGTGGGGATGCGAAGGGGGAGGTGTGAAGAGAGCCAGGAGAGTGTGATGCACATTTTGCAGATAACTTCTCTTTGGGTACCTCCTTCCAGAGCCTGGGTGTGGACTTTGCTGCTCCTTACCAGCGTGTCCTGGGGCTTTATGTTCACTGGAAAGAGGTTCTCCTACCCGTCCCTGCCAACATCCCCGATCCCTTATTTCCAGAACGGTTTATTTGCGGGGAACAGCAGCTGATAATAAGCGTGGAATGGTCAAATAGCTTAATTTGTAGTTTGGTGGTTGGTAGTTGGCGTTTCTTACAGTATTTCCCAGGCTCTGAGTGCAATAGACATTTCACTGGCACTTAGTAAAGCCGTACAGGGCACTCCTCGATAATATAATCCTTATGCCAGCCCGGCTGCTAAAGCCACGAGTCCCTCAGGCAGTAGTAGACAACTACACTTGGTGTTGCTGCTTGTTTTACTGTTGTCTCAGATGGCTAGGCAGCATTTCTGCGATTTTAAGGCAGCGTGTTATTGCAGTATCTGGGATGAAATTACCACTTACAGTTGCAGAGGTGACAATCTGGCTCTCTTTGGCTGTTGAGCACTGGTGACTTGGGGAGGCTGGCGGGGCGAGGCACCTTCATTGCACTGTGTCAACTACCAGAAATGAGCAGCTGGCCCTCTCTTGTCCTTTTTTTCCCCTTCTTATTTGAACATCTGCTTGCCTGATTGTTTTCTGGTTTTGTTCTTTTTTGTTCCTTTTTTTTTTTTCTCTCTTTTCTGTGGCTCTTTTAATTTGTGGTAAATGCGTATTTAATGTAAGTAAGATGTGAGCTTCTGTCTAGTTTTTCAGCAGGCATTCCAGTAATTACTGGAGTACCTTTGAATGCTACAGCTGCTATTTCTAAGTTGGAGAATCACATTTTCCAAGCATTTATAACTGAATTCACATGGGTAAAACTTGGCATTCAGATTGCCGGCCCACATATCTTATTTTGTCTTGATCCTTTAAGTTAGCATATCAGCTTTGTATTTGATTGAAACAGTAAAAATGGCTTCTTGCTGCTTTGGGTGGGCTTGTAGTAGTGTTGTTTTATGAAATTGTTTTAATTTTTTAAAAATTGCATTGGTTTGAGCCCTGAAATTATTTCTTTGTAGTTACTAGTGTAGGTTGGTGTCTGTTTCTCCTTTTTTTCTCTTTTCCTCCTCTCTCTCCCTGTCCTCCTTAGCCCTTATTAGTGGGAATCAGTCACTATTATTTTAATATTACTCGGTTTTTTTTATATTACATCTCTAAGGAGCTTCTAAGAATGTGGTTTGATTCTTTCTCTGCTGATGTCAGGCAATCCCTTCATGCCAGAGGATGCTGGCTAAGGCCAGGCTTCCCCCCGTGCCCTCAGCGATGTTAACTCGGTTTTTCCAAATGCTCCTGGAGAGCCATGCACCCAGTTCCTGTGTGCTGTTCTAGATAATTATAAAAAAAAAGAGCCACCGTGATTTCAAATTCACCTTTTCTTTCCATCACAAACAGTCCCTGGGAGTGTGGTGCCCTGTGGATTGGCTGCACCGGCGGCAGTGTTTTGCTTTGCATTACTGGAATGCTGGGTGGATTTGAGGATGTCCCAGTGCTGTCGTCACAGTTCCAGCCCCGCGGCTGCTCTGCAGCACGAACTGACTCTCTCTCTCTTTTTCTCTCCCCTTTTTTCCCTTTTCAAGCTGTGATGTCTGGTCCAGAGGAAACGTGATTTCTGCATTTTTCTACTCAGAAAGTTTTGGTGTTTTTTTTTTTTTTTTTTTTTTTTTTTTTTTTTTTTTTTTTTTTTTTTTTTTTTTTTTTTTTTTTTTTTTTTTTTTTTTTTTTTTTTTTTTTTTTTTTTCCTCTTCTGAAACCGTTTTCTGGCACTCACAAGTTGAAAGGTAACAGGGGAAAAGAGAAAAACAAAGGAAGAGATCTGAAATTTGACCTCCAAATATGCTTAGTAGATGTGATGGTTATTAGAGAGCTTTTCTGTGGAGAAAATCAGGTATAATGTGTGGTTTGTTTCTGTGGACAGGTGTGCTAAATGTAGGGCAGATGAGTTGAACAATAAAAACCAAATTGATTAATCTTGTTGGGCTGAAAAGAACTTAAGTAAATTATATTATTTAGTAACACAAATTTTTTTAAAAAGCCTCATTCTTCCAATAAATGTCTGAGAATAAAACCATACTTAATTAATTACCAGTATTAATTTATGCCATTGTTATCAGCAGTACTTTCATTCACATTTTAATATTTGAACTGCTTAACTCTCATTTGTGGTAAATGTCCCTTTAATAGGACATGCAAGATGATGTTTCACATGTATTTATGCTTTAATTACATATGTTCAGGAGGGAAACATATTCAAACTTTAAGGGTAGATGGTGGAGTTTGACTTGAGCTCTGGTTTTATTTCTGTGTTACAGGAAACTGGTATTTATAGGCCCTGTAGGACTTGGTGCCCTGTGCTTCTGCTATGGGATGCAGATACAGATGCATGAGGTGGAGGAACATGCTCAGTGAAGGGAATGACTGGCCCATGAACTGTCTGCAGGGCTGCTGGGGGCCAAAACGGGCAGAAAACTACCCAAAATGCTCTTCCTGCTGCTCTACATGGCGCCTGTGGGTGCACGGTGGGATGGGCTGCTCTGCTTTGCAGCGGGACCTGCGGGGAGAGCATCCAGACAGAGCTGTGGATTTTGGCTGATGGGCGTTCTCAGAACCGCCTGAGCTCGGGGAGTTCATTGCTTTGGAATTCAGCAGATTTGCACAACTCCGTGCATCTGTGCCTCCGTCAGCGTGCGCCGGCTCTCTGCTTTCCTCACCCCCTGCATCCCGGGATAAATGTCTCGTGATTAACGGCCCAGCTCGTGGGCCTGGGATCGGGAGCATCTTATCGGCAGCCCTGCGAAGTTGGGGAGGGAGCGGCAGCGCCGGGCGAGCGCGGGCCGGGCTGGGGCGGCTGCTCTGTGGTTTGTTGTGTCTGGTTTGGTTCCTACTTTTCAAGTTGCAGTTGCATTTGGTCATTTGTAGCTTATTTTCCAAGTCTGGCCAACCCAGCAGGATCCCCGTGCGCTGCAGGGGAACATAAAACATCAGCCTTTAAGCTGGAGTGCTCAGCAGATAAGGATTTTAAGACTCTTGCATCGTGCGCTGTGTCTTATGGGCTTACTTAGTATACTCCATTTGATTTAATTTAGATATTGAATAAGGAGAAACACTTTAATAGCCAGAAAAAGTACTGCACGTTGTAGCGCCTCTTCTTTCCCCATTGCCTTAAAGACAGATGGCCGGGAGGGCTGGCTTAGGCTGCGATTACATTTATTTAATTGTAGGCAGTAACAGGGTGTTTTCAAACTGTTTAAAAATGATGTTACGCCTTATCTATGAAGTGTTTCAAAAAGCCAACAGGAATTCCTTGGACTTTTCGTTTTATTTCTTCTTCTCGGTGTCTAAATGTAAAGAGTAAGTTTTTCAGCCTTTTGCGAGGATTAGGAAATGTGCAATATTAAGGGATTATTGCAGTTGGATGGCTTGGGGAGGGCATGGAAATCAGTGAGCGTCTCTGCAAAGTGTGTCCCCCTTCCTTTTCCCATCTTACAAATACAAATGAAGACTGTAACCAAATTGCTATCAGTGTTAGCTTCCCCGGTGCTGGGTAGCCATTTGTCTTGCTGAAAGGTTTGGTTTGCTGTGTGTTTGTGTTGGCAGGATTAGGGATGGCTGGGGAGCAGGAGGTGCTGCTGGGTGGCGTTCCCAGGAGTTAGAGAGAACCTCGGGATGTGGTTTGCTTGGCGTGGGTCAGCCTCGGTGGCCGTGCTGGTGTCACTGCTTTGCAGGAGGCTCTGACAAGTGGCTGCTATCTGTGCACAATCTAGATTAAAAGGACAAGAAACAACAAACCTGCCACGGAGTATTTTACTGGAGCAGTGAACAGGGAGCTGGCAGGAGAAGTGAAATATTTGCAACTCATGAAGGCAGCGGGCTCGGGAGTTCTGAGGTGGGATTGGGATTGTCTGCAGAGATCCCTCAGCTGGCTGAGATGCACACTCTGGATTTCATCACTGTAACAAGCTTGTGTGCCTTCCACTAAACACAAAAAGTTCCTTTGGATTATAAATTTGCATTTTTATTTTATATGGCACATATTTATATAATACATTCTTGCATTTATTTATATTTATAGGTAACTTTTCATTTGAGGTTATTAATTAATTGCATGAGTCTGCACCACCCCGCAATAATCACAGCTGCGTATTCTCTCTCAGTCAGTGAGAGCCTGGAGGATCTTCAGAGTGGGTGAAAATTATCCCAGACGTAGGTTTAAAAAAAGAAAGATGGGGGGGGGGGGGGAAAGAAAGGGCAAAAGAAAATCAGGCCTCCCAAAAGCTGTGGTGGAACCCGGTATTAGCAAATGCTTCTAGGAAGTTTGACTGAGAGCCATATGGCAATGTGGGGAGTATTATCCATCGCTCCAGAAGTTGGTCTCTGAATCAGCCTATTGACTTCAACAGCACTTAATCATGTGTTTTCGTTCTTCTTTGAAAAGGCTTGCATTCCTGAATCATGTCCTCCGATTTTAACCACTAGACGGTACTTTGTTGTGTGGTAGCAGACAAGTTCAGTCATATTTCTGTGACTAAGTTTGCAAGTTGTGACTGCATCACTAGTGAAGTATGCTGATGAATATTCCCCTTCTTATCAGAGTCCAAACATTTGATGTTGTTCTTGAATTTTAGGGTGAAACTCAGTCTTTCCTGGGAAGGAGTTGGTGGGATGCTGCGGGGTACTCTGAATTTTGTATGTTTATCTGTAGCACTGTGGATGCTGTGATGGAAATAAACAGAGGAGAAACCAGTGATCTCAAATTACTGCTCTGAGTTCTGCTTTCAAAATCCCTAAGTGTTGGTGGTGATCAGAACCATATAATAAACCAAGAACCAGTCGTGTGGGTCCAAACTGAGATTGTATCTGGATGCTGAAGAACATCCCAGAGCCTCAGATGTGGCTCTGCTGTGTCAGGGATTATTTGGACTCTGGTGGAAGAAAATGATGGGTTTGTGTGTCTTTTTGGGATGTGCTAGTTCACATCCATTGCATCCATGAGTTCCCCCTGCCCTCCCGTCACTGCACAGGTGGAGTTGCCAGGAGGCAAATGTGGGTGCTGGAAGGTCCAGGTGGGCTCTGTTCAGCTGCCCCAGCAGCAGAAGGGGAAGTTCATTCCTCTCCCTGCTGCAGGAGTTCCCAGGGATTTCTGCTCCAGTCTGTCCATTATTAAAGGAAACTGGGGACAAACCTGTGTGCTACTACCTGGCTTGGCACACAGAGGGGAAAAATCCCTGTCCCAGCCCATTCCTGGTGAGGGGGTGCATGGGCTGCGCTTTCATCCCTAAGATTCATTATATTTCAGCAGAAATTTTTGTCTCACCTTTCTGTGTTTTTACAGCTAAAGCAGTTTTTACTTCCCAACTTTCAACATCTGGAATTCGGTTTCAGTTTATTAAAAAAAAAAAAAAAATTCATAATCCGCAGTCTGGATGAAACACCAATGCCTTTGTATTTGCCCACAATTTTTAGCTTTATTTTTGTATCCTTGGCAAATGCCAGAAGTCCCAAGCCAGTTGCATGTTCAGTAGCTGCCGTTTTCTGCTGCGCCTTAGGCTTAAATCAGGGTTTTTTAAAATTTTTTTTTCCTGTTAGACACTTTTCTAATTGGGGATAATACCAAAATGATTAATCAAATTAAGCATGAGAGCAAAGTGGCTGATGCACAAAGCTGTGTATAGCTGCTGTCTTCTGCTGCGAGGTTGTCTCCCTGTAGCTGAAGTTCCTTAATGGGCCTCTTAGGCTCTGGGTTTTTCTTTTTTAATAAGGTAGTGTGTAGATCCCATTGACTTCAGTTGTTGATTGGGTTGCCTGACAGCCGGGAAATTAAGCCCCTTCTTTGTGACAGAGTTGAAGGCCAGATTTTCGAGGATTTTCAAATGCTTAGCACCCATAATTGGTGTTAGTTTTTGTGTGTGTTTGTTTGGTGGTTTTTTTTTTTTTTTTCTTTTGGAAAAAGTTCATTTCTCATTTGGACATCTAAATTAGGGTGAGAGATTAAGATACTTGTAGCAACTGATGTTACTGGAATATGATTTTTTTTAGCATAACCTGGCCAGTGGGCTGGTTACTCCACTGTCCAAATCAGTTTTATTCTTCTGCATTTCTGCCTTGTTTGCAGATGCTGAGCATTCCTGCAAATTCTGGTCTTGGAGGAGAAACTTCCTCGTTTCAGCCACATTTTTCTGTGTTTTCTATAGTGATTGTGGGGGAGGGGAGTGGCAGCATGAGTTGAGTAAATTAGACAACTGTTGGAAAAAAAGGGGGACATGCAAAATCAAGTGTTCTACTTGCGTAATCTGTTTAACACCAGCGAGCCACGGAGCCTTGTGGGACAGGGGAATAAAAGGAACATCTGTGCAGGCCACATGGCATGCTCCGGAGGAGCCCTCCGTCCCAAGCAGCTCTGCTCTATTTGCAAATAAAAGCTCCAACCAACATCAAAAAGTTGAGGTGGATCCCAGCTGAAAAGGGAGAACAAATGTTACCCCTCGGCGCAGTGAAGTTCCCCTTGCAAGCAGCCTTTGTGGTGTTTTTAAGGATGCTTTGGGCATGTGTTTCTAATGGCAATTTATTTAAAGAGGAAAAAAGGAGGGGCAAAAAGGCGGGGGGGGGGAGGAAAAAGGTTATTTATTTTGCAAGAAATTTTATCTGTGTTGAAGCATTTCAGGAAATTGCTGAGTATCTCAAGCTACAGTCAAAATAGATAGAAAAAAGAATAAGGATGCTCGGATTGGGGGGGTGGGGGGGAGTGGGGGAGGAGATATATTTTGTTGGCCTGTTTTGGGAGGGTGTTTTTTCTTCCTTTTATTTTTTTTTTTCTCCCTCCCACCTGGATGTAGACATCTTGATATCCCAAAGCTTTCCAGCTGATCTTCCTCCCCTTATTTGGTGGTGGTGCTGTGGCTGGTAAACAGCTCCGTGGTTAGGCAGAGCCCTGGGAAGCTGCTCCTGCCCCACTCCCCCAGGACACTCGCTGGAGGGGAGGGTAAACAAGCCAGCAGTACATTTTATTTCCGCTGAAAACCTGTTAAGAGTGCAAGGCCACATCCAGTTTGGGGCTTTGCATTTTCTAGATAGGCTGTACTGTTTTTAACAGAGTCATGTATCAGCAGGCTGGGTAGTCTGTATCAAGAAGGCACATAGTTTTTAATATGTAAATAGGAAAGGATGGTGTTTCATCTTTATTCCAATGTACCCAGGGTGGCAATAACGCTTTTTAAATCCCTGTGAAACAGATTGTATATGGCAAAATTAATGTCTCAACTCTCCAAGTATTTTCTCTAAAATATTTGAATTTTTGGGTTTATTATGCCGCTTGTTTAAAATAGCGAACGATATCAGCCGTGCATTCAAAGCTTAATTGGTGGAACACAGATTTATCCTAATTTAAAACAGTCACTTAAAAACAGTTTTGTATATATGTATACATGGGCACAACTTTTCATGCAGTTGTCTGTTTTGGAGCGGTCTCTTAGGCACTGATGTACAAGTTGAACCTGTTTTCTTTTGTGCAACATGGCTTTGAGAAATCATTAGTTAAAACAGAGTTCTGTAGTTCCACTGCAGTCAGTAAACAGCCTGACATGAGTCGTGCGTGAGATGATTGAAGTTCTGCCTTTGATCAGGCTTTGATTGTGCCAAATATAATCCTGAGGTGTGTGTGTATCTGTGTATGTGTGCTTTGGGGAAAGCTGCTTTAAAGGGATTTTGCCAAGTGGCAGAATAACGTGTCCATCAGCGATTGCCGTGGCAGGACTGCGATGGAAGGGCAGCAGTGGAACCGTGTCACCCACCCCAGGCAGGGCATGAGGGATCTGGAGATGATGCTTTGGGTCGTTTTCCTCTTTTTTCAGTCACATTTGTCATTCCTCTTTATTTCCTCAGCCCCTTTCTGACTTGTCGGGCTCCTTGCTATCATTTCATGAGGACTTGGCCACCTGTTTTCTCCTTTCGACTGGGCTCTGTTCTGGTGCCCATCTGGGAGCAGTGGGGTGTTTTGCAGCTCACTGGGATGGCTTGGGGGGTTTTGCTGCACCCATGAAGGTCAGACCCCGGCCAGATCCAAGCAGCAATTCCTGACTTGCTCCGGTGGAGCACGGGAATTTCAGATACTTTCTGTTTTGCAGCCGCCTGCCTTTTCCCCCAGTGCACCTCTTCTCATTCCCCTGAGCACAGGGTGATGCATCAGCTGCCTGTCAGGTGGGTCCTGCCCATTGTACAAAGCTCCCTCCTACCCAGGCAGCCCTTGGCGTGGGGTGGCACTTGCAGCCTGTGCCCCCCCAGGCACTGCTGAGTGTGATGCACTGAGCTGTTCCTTAGGTCACAGCCTGAACTCTTGACAGCTCTTCAGTGCATCGAGGGCTCCAGCCAGTTTTGCAGTTTGATGTCTGAAATGATGCTCTCAGTTCCTTCAGAAGCCCCAGGAGCAGCCGGACCCTGGGTGCATATGCAGAAAGAAGGCTGGGAGCATCAGGGGAAGGTGAGGGACCTCATGCTGATGAGATGAAGTCCATAGTGGTTTGCCAGATTGTCTGAGCTGTGTGCCTCTGCCTTTGAGATTTAAATAGTGAAATATTAAAACTTGTCTTTCAAATCTGTTCAATATTACGAAGATTAATTTTTGTTGGGGGCAGATTAATAGGTTTCCTATTCTGATTAATACAGTGATAATAAAAACGTTGTGATTGCTGGAATTAATGAAGCCCAGATTCCTGTTTCAGGGTTTGATTGACTTTGTACTTCAGTTATGCTAAAGCTGCTGCATCTCATTGCCCCTTATTGAGCTGTAGCCCTCGAGGAATCCGTATGAGAGCAGGGCAGCACAGGTCTGTGTTGGAGGTCCCATCAAATAACCTTTTGGGGGGAGAAGGTTTGTCAAAGAGTGATCAAGAGTTTTACTCGTGTTGCAGCATTATTAGAGTTTCTGTGTCTTTAACCCAGCACGCTATTTTTGTGGAAGTTGTAGAAGAGGAGTGGCCAACTCAAATGTGTGGGCACATCATTAAAAGCTTCAATTTGTCAATGCCAGATCGAACTCGAGTGTGTGGGTAGATCATTAAAGGCTTCAGTTTATCAGAACCGATCTATAATCTGTTCCTCTCCCTCCTCCACCCTTCCCCTCAGCTGTATGCGTCGTTTCCACAGGTTCTCCAGCGCCGAGGTCCATGGAAGTGCCTGAGCTGCCTCTGTGCCCCCAGGCCGTGCTGGGCTCCCTCCCTGGCAGGCAGCCTCCGTGCTGGGCTCAGCCTGGAGCTGCCAGTGAGCCAGCTGGCTCTTGGAGGCAGCTGATCAAATGGGTTTGGAGGCCTCCAGTGGT
The DNA here is from genome assembly GCF_003031625.1 of Empidonax traillii. Taxonomy (NCBI): domain Eukaryota; kingdom Metazoa; phylum Chordata; class Aves; order Passeriformes; family Tyrannidae; genus Empidonax; species Empidonax traillii. The sequence continues at coordinate 661,815 of NW_020955626.1, read as the reverse complement.
GCAAGCCCTAGAGTTAATGCCGTGAGAACTCGTGTCTTTGGGAGCTCTCTGCTCCCATTAATCCAAGGGATTCAAAAGATGCAGGTGGGGCTGGGCGCAGAGAGTACACGGTGATCATGTAAGCTTTGTTCCCTTGGGAAACCTGGCTGAAGAAATGTTTGGTGGGGTATTACGGTGAGGTCAATTTTTGATGGTGCAAGAAACATCCAGTTTTCCAGGTGCACTGTCGGATGTGCACAGGCCTGATGTGTCTACCTACTCCCAGTACTATTTCTTGTTCCCTGTGTAGAAGCTCTCCCAGTCTTCAAATCTCCTTGTTGGCAAAACAATGCCAAGATATTCTTATGCTTGAGGAGGGATATGAAGGTGAAGAGTGATCTGAAGGGGAGGACAGTGCTTCTGTACATTGTAGCCCTCATCCCCCACAGAACAAATATATTATTTGGATAATTTTGCTTTAAAAGTCTCGAACTCTTCTGGAAAGCATTAGCCAAAATGAGCCTCAATTCCTCATCTTCTAAATAAGGCTAGTGGTACTTTTCTTGCTCTACAGGCGTATCATGTCTAAAGATCACTAAGCAGTTGAATACTGTGGTGCAGCAGGTCAGCTGGAGAAATGCTGCCCCATCATATGTAGATGCAGCTTTTTGCTCGGCTACAAACCCATCTGCATATCTGTCATCAAGCACAGCAATAAAGCAAGGCTTGGATATGTGTTTCTGACACTGCTCCATTGCTTCTCTCTCAAGTGCTCTGCTCTTCATGAATAAAATAAAACTGATACAAGATGCAGGTCACTTTTGGCTTGCAGGTGTTCCAGAGTCTCCAGGAAAGAAGTCATGTTTAGCATAAATGCCATTTAAAAACCCCTTTTGGATCTATTTTTATTGTGTAGCACAGTTTTGTAATAGGGTCACATAATCCCTATATTTAGATTTCTGAACTCTTGTGATCTTTGAGCCGTTGCATTGCATTCAGCGAAGAACGGGAGAAAGCCCCAGGGCCAGAGAAGTACCTGAATTTTGTCTTACAAAATTTCATGCAGTTGTTGCTAAGACAGAAGCTCCCAGATGTTCCTCAGGAAGGCAGCACTGGGCTGCCAAAATAATGAACTCTGTGGTGTTAATTTGGAGATGGCAGTACTTGCCCCTGTCTGGAGTGCTGGTAGATGTGGGAAGGCTGGGAACAGCCTTGTGGATGCTGTGGAGGGAGATGGTTGGGGAATGAAGGACCACGTGATTTTTGCTCTCATGTTTTTTTTCTTGCTCCACTCCTTCAGGACAGTTTCTTCCATTGCAAAGTTTGTTTTCTCCACTGGGGTTTATTGCTGCAGATCCTGCTGTGTAGTGGTCCAGGGAACACAGGATCTTCAGGGTTGGTGCATCCATTGGGAATGAGGGCCCTTCCCCAGACTGGGCAGGCACCAGCCCCGCTGTTTAAATCCCGTGTGGTTTCATGGGTGTGATGCAGAACAGCCCCTGGAACACCTGTGGTTGTATATCTGAGTACGAGCTGTTACTCAGTGCAGATACTTTATCAGTGAAAATATTATACATCTTATTTTAAAGCACCCTTATTAGTAAAATGGATGTTTCATTTGTACAGGGAGCAGCTTCCTCTGAGCTAAGCTTAAGCTCAATCTGTGTTACTAATAGCTGGGGAAAAAAAATACTAATTGGTATTTCTTAACTGATGTTTGCAAATTTTGCCTTTCCACCCTGAACATCAAATAGTATTTATATGTGTTTTTCCTTATCTCAGAGGAAAGATTAATGCTAACAAGAGATTCTACATTTTGTTAAGGCTTTATCAGGATGCAGTGAGTGAAGACAGAGAGTAAATAGTTCAGAAATTCAGAGTGTTATATTTTGATAATGCAAAGTAGGTTAAAGTATCTGGATTTTGTGCTCAGTGCAGTGTTTTTGAGCAGAATCTGGATTTGGATGGTGACACATTTTGGTATTTAGAAGGAACATAAGCTCGCCTGTCGGAGGAGCACGTTGCAAATGTGAAATAAGCATGTCTCTAAAAACCTTTCTTAATATTGTAAGTTTTGGCTTTATTTAAAGCCAAATAAAGTCTGCTGTGTGATAATGTTTGATACATAGACATGCTCCTGTATTGCTCCCCCCACCTCCAGGATTTATAACCACCTTTTATTTTTGAAGGAAAACGATAGGCTTTGATATGACTCTAACTGAGTGAAGTTTAAAAACATTTTTTTTTGTCTTTCAGTCTCCTGAGAACGTTTTTTCTGAGTGACTTCTGCATCCAGACACATTTGCCATGAGAAGGGTTTTGATCCTTGCCTGTGTTTGCCCTGAGTCATGAGTGGATATGTGTGATGCCGGCAAGTAAAACTGGTGAGTCGCCAAACCCGAGTTTGCAGTAACTCTCACTCATTCTTTCCTACAAACTCTCTTTGCCTCACTCTTTTCTCCCCTTTTTAATATGGTGGGGGTTTGGGTTTAGTTTTTGTACTGGCTGTGTTTAAAAGCAAGCCACCAAAATAACCTTCATTGTCACGAAATAGCAGGGATACCAAATATTTTCAGTAACAGAAAAAACATTCCCTTCCTTCCTTTCTTCTCTTCATCCCTTCAAATCCTGTGAACTAGGAGGCCTGAAACTGAAGCCGTGCAGATAGACAACGTCTAAACATGCTTATGTGGGCAATGCATGTCATGATTAAATATGAATATGGAGAGGTCCCTTTGCCATCATGTGTCACACGGTGGACTCTCAGAGGAGCCATTGCCAACAAATAATTAGCTCCACTGTTTGCTGCACTTGCATCCCAGTGACAAAATGGTGTCACTGGTACACAGGAGAGCTGTCTTACGTGCTTCAGCCTGGCCTTAGAGGCTCCTCCAGCCTGGAGGAGCACAGAGACCAAGCCTCCAATACCCAATTTTGGTGAAGCTTGAGAGGGTGGTATGGGGCAGCCCCTTCTCTGCTAATTGCCAGTTTTCATTTCCCAGTGGGACCGTCAGCTGAGAAGCCTCTGAGTCCCTTTTGTGCCATGGGAGTGGTGGTTGTGCCTTTCCCAGCTGTCCCCCCCCCTCTGCAACCTTCCATGCCCTCTCCTCTCTCACCTACCTGCTCCTGACCCCCTTAGAAACTGAGGTGAGAGGAAGGACAATATTAGTTTAGGAAAACAAGAATCATCTGATTTTACAGCAAAATTGGAAGGTCTGTGTAAGAAATCTTTCAAACCCAGGAAATCTGCATAATTAAATTGTGTAGGAATTGGGAGCACAAATTGTTTTTTAAAATAAGTTGAGATTTCTGTTATATATTTAATATCTCTCTGTGTGTTGGAAAACGCATTTCAATTCAAAGATTATAAAACCTGAGAAATTCACACTTCAGTGAATTGTAACTTTTTTTTTCTTTTTTTTTTTTAAGTTCCCATTTTTTTCTTTTTTTTTTTTCCAGAGGTAGCATAATTACCATGTCCTTTAGCAAAGATTATAATAGCTGTTCAGTTTTTACCGACTGGTGTAGTAAACAGTTGAATAAACCCATATGGCAGCTCAAAGTGTGCATGCAGGAGAGGGATTCTTACCATTTCCTTCATGTCTGAATTACCAACCTCACTGATACACGACCGAGATCCCCAAACAGGGACCAATTCCAGACTTCTCCCATCGTGCAAGAATTTCTCACTGCTCTGTCGCACGTGAATCAGTTGATTTTAATCACAGTGGTTAGGTAATTAATTATTTCTTTGTGCCTATGAAGTATGCATGGGAAATGTGGGGTTATATGCAAGGTACATGCCTCGATTTAAAGTACTCTGCATTTGCTTAATGCCTCTTTAATAAGTGTAAATAATGCCTGGGGTGTGAATCCTACCATCCAAGTACTGTTAAAGATCAAGGCCCCTCTAAGGCTGGCACAGGAGAATTGCGGCATCACTGGGTACTGCCATAGCCCCATGGCACTGCCTGTGGTGACACTTCGTGTCTGGTCTGAGTGCTGGCAAATGGAAGGGCTGGGGGGTTTTGAAGCATCCTCTTAAAATACCTGGTTGAGCTATAGAGTTATGAAGCTGTAGCCAACCAGCATCTGGAGAAAAGACAAAGTGTTCGAGTAGTGTGCCCTCTGGATACCGTCACCGTTAAAAAATAGAAGCAATGAGAAGAAGAATTGTTAACTCTCTCCAAATGCAGGCTTGAACAAAGAAGAAGACTCGTGCTGTTCCTTCTAAAATTCACTTACTTCCAGTTATCTTAAAATTTTCGTGTCACATAATAGCTTTAAAATACCTTCTGAGTGCATTAGACTCTCTCTAGCTGCTTAGAAAATACCGCAAAATAATAATAGGAAATGACCAAGCGTTGAGCCATTCCCACTGGAAAGGAGCAGTTGGCCCAAACTGGTGCTTGTGTTCATCTTAACCCTGATGTACGACCAGCCCTCCACCATAATTCTATCAAGAGATGGTAAGTTGCCTAGCAATGTGCTGACTGCAGAGGGTACGTGTCGAGCTAATTCAGTTTTTGTTCTCGTTTTCCTTGAGAGTTCAGCTTAAAGGAGTGATCCTTTCTCCAGCTGCAGCAAGAGCCACTTCTCAGCAGTCTCTCTTGTTCCCCACTCAAGTGTCCCCGGTGATGTCAGGAATTCATTCACCACCGTGCGCGTTTTAAAAGTTTCCAGCTTATTGAGTAACCAAATGTGGTTTCTGCTGATTGTGTTGGCTGAATACGTAGGGCCCTTCGAAGAGGCGAGGGTTTTATTTAAAGCGGAGCGTTTAGTTGTATACCATTTTATGGCAGGCAAAGGTCATCTAGGGTAAGCAGCCAGAACAGTGAATTGCCTCATTGCAGCACCTCGGAAAATGAGACAGAAAGATACGGTAAAAGGTTTTAACAAATTGCTCGTAGTTACGCATTTTCGGAGTCGAGGAACTGGTGCTGTGTACGTTTTTAAATTGGAGATAACCAAGCTTGTAGGATGAATTGAGTTAAGAACAGAACAAATCAAAATAATGGGGTGGTACTAAAAAGCTGGTGGTGCAGTGAGCTGGCGGCGCGGCGCGTGCCGGCGGGGCTCGGTGCTCTTGGGAACCTGCTGTGGTCCAGAGGCGTTTCCACCAGGATTGTGGGGTCCTTTGTGTGTGAGGGTGCCCAGATTCTACCTCAGGCCTCTCCTCTGGCTCCTGATTACCCACAGGGCTGTATCTGCCCGTGATGCTTCTTGCAGTAGTCAGGGAGCAAGAGCCAAAGGGGCTTGTCCACAGCTGCGGGGCAGGAGTGGGTTCCCTCGCTCAGTGGGATGGGGGGGAGTAGGGAGAGCTCTGGGAGCCGAGCCCAGCATCCCCCTGGCAGAGCTGCTTGTTGGGAGAGGTGTCAGCAGCCTGGAAATGCCACTTCTGTCTTTGCACGATCCCCTTTGCTCCTTAGAGCATCAGTGGCTACTGAAAGACTTTGTTTTCCTGAAACTTTTCTGTCCGTGGAACTTTCTCTGTGGTGGGGGGAGGAGAGAAGAAGTAATTTTAACAATTTAATAAACTACATAATGTAAGTTTTATAAGCTGGTGTGAATGCTCCTAAGTATTTTGGTCTTTTTTCATAACACAATGAACCTAATATTGGTAAAAATACAGATCTTAGCTGCCACCATAAAGAGAGGCTAGATTTAATAAACAGTTATGAATGTTGGCAGCTGCCTATCAGATTGTATAACATCGGCTATAGCACATGAAGACAGTGTCAACTTACATTTTATCTCAGAAGTATTTTCAAAGCATTTATTTTGCTTTCTCTTGAGTCCTTAACCTAATTCAAGTTATATAATTGGCGGAATATTTTTCCACACCGCTAATTGGCTGGGTGCCAGCGTGGAAACCATTGTATGACTTGATGATGATCAGGAATTAACATGACATTTGCGTGGTGGTAATGGAATACATTAGTAATGTAATTCATGACTGTAAGAAAGAGACCATCATCTCCCACCTCTGATCAGCAGGAGGGGCTGGGAGGATGATGAAATGCTCCCAGCAGGCACCTCACAGCAGTGGCTGGCCAATCTCGGTGTCAAATTTAGTTTTAAATTCTTCAGACAAAGCTGTAATGCTTACCAATTAATTACTACAAATGTCAATTAAAAATCTACCAAATAATGCAGTAAGATTAAATTTCAATTAAAAAAATTACATTTAACAAGGAAGATACAACATTATTTTAATGAATTCTGCTGAAGGTGACAGTTTATCTAGATATATTTATACCGTGTAGGTGGATCTAAATTCATTGGATGATGTTAACCATGTTACTCCGTGTACATATTAGTTTTGAAAATTATTTCTACTTTGGCTATGTCCTGAACATCCTGGGGCACTGGGGGCATTTCTTGTCACCAGGAGAGAGGGGGATTTCACGCCTTCTCAGTAAAAACATCTTGTCACCCCTAAATTGAAGGCGTTATCACAGACCTCTATCCTGACCAAATTTGCAATTAGTTTTCATTGCTTTATATTTAGAAAAAAACATAGAGAATTTTTGTTGTGGTAGTAGTAGAACAAGCCCTGACTTTTCCATGTTTATGATTTCTTGGGACAGTTTTTCAAGTAATCTGTTTTATCATACAAATAATATCGATTATTCCAATCAATCATGTAACAGGAAAAAAATTTGCTGTGTGAACGTGAGGAACTTTATGTCCTGAGCAGAGATTTTATCTTCAAAGCTTCATCCTGGCTCGGTAGAAGTTGTGAACGCATGATTAAAATGACCTAGTTGATACTTGAGATGCTTTAAGGTCTATTTTGAACCAGGAGTGGCGCAGCAGAGATGTCACACACGGTGTGTGAAGTTGTGAGTCTGCACAGACTGCAGGTGTGTGTATGACAAACTCCTGTAAACCACCTGTACCTCGTTGGATGCAGAATTCTGGGGTTTGTGGCTGGAGTTCTGTGTTGCAGCAACTCTTTTTATTGAACAGGACAGCTCTTAGGCTGTTGGAGATGGAGGTGCTGGTGCTTTGGGAAGGTGTGAGAGCCTGTACACGCTGGTGGGGCATGGGGGGGCAGAGCTGAGGTGAAAAGTGGCTACCTTGGTATTAAAGCTCTTGGGAGCCAAGGCCTCTGAATGTGATCTGAAGAATAATTTCTCAGGCTCCTTGAATTCTTTCCCCCACAAGATTTTATTATGTTTTCACACCACCTTGTCTAGGTAAGAAGGAAGAGACTGATTTTATGTGTCAAGCGAGCACGGAAGGAAGTCCCTCTCAGGGACCAGAGGCTCCTCTTTCCCTTGGCACTGCTGTGTCTGGAGCTGTTGAATTTCAGCAGGCTTTAACTTAGAATAAAATATAAAATAATATAACGCCCAGGCAGAAAATGGGAAAAGCCAAACAACTGTTCCTGGCAGGTTAAAGTAATGACATGCTCTTTACCAGGCAGGCTGTGCAGGTGCCTTGGGTGCTGCTCGTGCTTTGCCCGTCGGTGGGTGGATGCAGCGGGCATGGCCTGTGTCTCACTGCTGCAATTCAGACACCACTGGGTATTGGTGACAGCTTTACAGGATCATTCCTGCCTCGTGCTATTACCTGATAAAACTATCACCAGCAGGAGATGGGAGACAGCCTTTTTTTCCCTATAAGGGCCTCAGAAATGGATGCTGTAGAAGTACAAGAGCAGCGGAAACGTTTTCTCACCAGCCCTCACAGACAGCAAGATGATGGAGAGTAAGGTAGAGCAAGGCAGAATCATTTCCTCACCAGAAGCCAGAAAGCTTTAAACAAGGAGGCAGAAAGGGAAGAGTGGGAGCACATAACATCTTTCTGCCAGGGGATAATGGCGTGAGGAGCTTGTGGGTTTGGGGCACCCACTGCTCAGACAATTAGGTGGCAGCTGGAATTCCTGCTCTTAAAAACCCATCTTTCCAGGGGCTTTCAGCTCTACATGGGACCTGTAATTTTCTGATTTGAGCTATGGGAGGAAGCTCTTGCTCTGGTTGTTGTTTGAGAACTGTCTGTGGTACAGCAGGAACCGAGCACCTTCTGTATCCCGGATTTTGCTCCACTGGGGTGTCCCATGTAGAACTTGTGCCCATCCTGACCACTCATGGTGTCTGGTTTCCTCATTGGGAAGTCCCACATGAAACTAGTACCCAGCCCAAGCACTCAGGGTGGTGTCAGGTCCTCCCCTGAGTTCCCACCGGTGAAGATTTCTGCCTTTGGTAGGGAAATGCTTTTCCCTTTCTGAAAGAGTTGGCCAAACATCTGGAAGGAAAAGTGTCTTTGACTTTGGGGGAAATATTTTTATCTCTTTGGGTTGGTTTTTTTTTTTCCCCCCTTGCTGTAGGGTTATTTCAGCTATATTGCATTGAGGAAACACTGAGCTGGGGGAGGAAACTTAAATAAGCTGCCCTCATATTGCCAGTTTATTCCGAGCTTTCATCCACTGATTTGCATGCCATCTGAAATAAAAATAGCCAGACTTCGGTAGTTTGTTTACCTTTGCTGATACCACTGTGGGGTGACCTGAGGAGATGCAAAAACTGTTCTTGCTCTGACATTTGCATGAGCTGTGAGGTGGGGTGAGAGGAGACAGACGCTGCACAAAGTGAAAAGGCAACAGGGTTTATTAAGTCTTTGTTGTGCTGTAGTTTATAATATTTAGACAACAGCAAATATCTCCAGGGAGGGCTTATGAAATGAGAGACTAGAGAAAGCTCTACGAGCTGATGGCAGATCCTGTCCTTGTCAGGTGGCTGTGGGGTGGTGGGATGTTGGCCATGGGGAGGGGGCTGTGAGGGTCACACATAGGGGAGCCCTGGAGAGCTGCTTTGGGAGGACGATGTGGACTTAGAGTACCTGTGTTGGACAAAGTCTTTATACTGTCATCATGGTAATGCTCCTGGGGGAAACAGCCTGAAATACTCTTTGTCTTCATTAATACTTCTTCCCAGCAGAGCCTTAAGAGATCATCCTCACATTCAGATATACAAGGAAACCGAATATAGAGTTGTTTGTCATGAAAATCCCGTTTATATACAGCGGCTGTAAAATCCCAGATGCTGAGCGGAGAGGGAGGCTGCTCTGTCATCAGCCAGTCGAGGGGAGAGTTGACTATAAAACCAAGCTGTAATTCCCTCTTGACAGGGGTGTGGTGGCTGTGTCTTCAAACAACTTCAAGAGCCTGCCCTGCCAAACCTTTATGGATTTTGTTCTCACAAACGGGGTAATAGATTGGTCTGAGCAAGGAGATAGATATAGACACATATGAAAGGAAGACCTTTGCTCTAGGAAAATATCCATCATTGCTTTTTTTAAGTGTGGTTCGGGACTTGAGTGCAGAGAGTCTGAAGTGTTTGGGGTCCTTTTGCTGCAAAGGAGGTGCTTTGGGCCTGGGGCTGCTCTTGACATCTCCCAAGCATTCAATATCCCCTTGACTCCAGGGCAGCAGGATGTGACCCCCACAGAAAGACAGATGGCATTTGGGAGCTTGATGCTTATTGTTTTCAGCAGAGCTCTACTGGAACCAATAAAGTTGCTGCCACCACTGCTCGGAGCAAAAGTGACTACAGCTGAACAAGAGACACAAAATTATCAATTAAAAAAGACATCGCCAAGCCCATTATTTTACTGCTGAAAAAACATCTTGCTTCCCAGTCTTTTTTTTTTCCCCACATGGAGTGAATCTTTGGGATATTAATGATTCACTGTCATGTTTGTTTAACATATTTTTTAGACAATGCCTTTTTAGGGTCAAAGCCTGAAGTTTTTCTCCATGTGTTTCTGCTAGAGAAAACTCCCAGTGTCTCCATGGGGCCTCTTCCAAAATAAGTGAAGACTAATTTTTCTCAACTTAATTGGGAATTTCATCTGAATAAACAGAGAAAGGCCCAGGCTTTGTTTTTATAAAGTGCCATAAAATGGTGTCCTGCTGAACAGTTAAGTGCTGCTGGTGGGCTGGCTCTTACCCATGAATTTGGTGCACAGAGCCCTCCACAGTGGCTCAGTTCTCACGTAGACCACCGTTACCCCGTGGTCCCCTGCCTTCCTTCCCAGTCCCTTGCTTTGCCTGGACCACTACAGGCACTGGGACGCAGCTCAGTGAGCTAAAGGCAGTGTCCTTTTTAGAGATTTGGCCTTAACCTGAAATTCCCGTGTTTTTGTGGGTTTAAGTCAAACCTTAATACTACTTCAGCATAATGTTTTTGTGGTTTAATGTTCTTACAGTTTTTTACAGTGTTTCTTTTAAATTCTGTCACTGAAGTGTATGAGAGTTGACAAGTGTAAATATGTAGTTAGACAATTTCAAAAGTGTATTATTTACTGATCGACCATAATGGCTCCAAAGGAGCCATTATACTCAATCATATCATGTCACTCTGTGGCACTTATTATGATGGTAATATGGATATGCATATTATTTTTTTTTAAAGCATGAGAAGCGTTATTGTGCATGTGTAAAAGCTGTTTTTAATTGTCAGTAATGCTCTGAGCTTTTTTTAATACCGAGGATTTAAACCACCTATGGCTACCAGCCTGCAGATTGTGGAAGCAAAAAATCCACGTCTATAGGAGGATGTAAAAGGCCATGCTTGATATTCACAGCAATGTGACTGTGCATTTCCTTAATACGGCTCTTTTATAGCTTTATTAGATCTGAGGGCAACCTAGAACCCTAACCTGAGAGACTGGCAGGTAAAAGCTTTCCATTTTATCTCTGCAGTTTTCATCTGCTCCTGTAAGCTCTTTCCCTTACTTCCTAATTGTGTTTGCAACATTAGCAAATGGCTGGTCTGAAAATACCACGCAGTGCAAGTCACGTTAATTCAGGGACCCTTTTTTTTTTTTTAAGGTGTCACAGAAGATGTCTTTTTGTAGCACCGGGGTAGAGAAAGAAGGAGAGAAGGCAGAATGAGAGCAGAATGTGAACACTGAACCATGTAAAATAAAAGAAAGAGACAAGCAGAGAGCTGGGAGGGCTAAATATGCTTCAGCCTTTCAGTAGAGCTGGTTTCAGTTGAGGAAGAGGTAAGAGAGCGTAAGCAGGAGCTTTCTTGCTGGAAATGTCGTTTGTGGAGAAGATGGGAGGAGAGTTTGAGCTTTAATGACTAGAGGTGAGGAGCTAAGGTGCGAATTTGGCATGGCGTACGACAAATCGATCGTGGAGCAATAATTAGAGAGAGGAGGAGGAATCAGAAGTGTTTCTTAACTTAGAAACAAGGATGTGACTGGCTGCTGGCTGTTGCTACTTGGAGGCAGGTAAAAAAGAAAGGAATCTGTTGGGCAAAGTCCTCACTGCAGAAGGCACAATGAAGGTAAAATCCAGTTTGTGGTTGTGGAAGAGAGATGTGGAAAACGAAAACCCAGTGTTGACTAAGAGCTCTCCATTGTCCAGCAAGGCAATGGCCCATCTGTGGGAGCTGCAGGACTGGTCTGGGGCTGAGTCCTGGGGGAACTTCCTACTGGGAATGCATTTTGCTTCAAATATGGAAGATTAACGATAAGATGCTAGAACGAGCCAAATTTGAGTTGTTCAGGAGCAGAAAGACACATACATGTAAATTTTCAGATCTTAACTGATAACAGATTTCTTTGCAAGAGTTTTTAAATTAATAAAAGTAACAAATTTGTTTTTTTTTTTAGCTAATTCTGCACTAATTCTAATTCGTCTCTCTTTCTGAAACTGTAATAAAACCACTTGTCCTTTTTATACTCTTGAAATATTGAACAAGAAACATAAAAGCAAGTAAATGTGCTCTTACTGTTCCTGTCCTTGACCTACATAAAAAAGTATATAGTCAGGCTCAGCACTGAGTCTTGTATTTGTGAAAAGTCGAGGGCAAGTTAAACTAAATGATTTCTTTTGAAATACTTCTTGTTTAGAAAAGTTACTTATTGAAGTCTAGTCACCCAGAATATGAAATATCAGTGGTATTTCTGCTGGGATCACTAGTTTAATATTCTGAATAAATTTTATAACTGCTGGTTTGTATAAGAGGATGGAATTTATGAAGCTGCCGTGCATTTGTACACACACATGCACTAGCACACAACACTTGTTGATGATTCAGAGAAGGAGTAGAGTAATTCAGCTCTTGGACTGCCTCACGTGTGATTGGCTTCCTTTCTGGGGGACTTATTTTAGGGAAAAATCAATGTCAACTGAAAAACATTCCATTCTGAAAAGACAAAAATTCCCCTACTTGTGAAAATGTGTCTTGGCAGCTGATTTAACTTATGATACAAGATTTAACACTTTTCACTAAACATGAATTTTTTACCATGGCAACAGCTACGTTACGGGCCACATGTTGGAGACTTGCATGTTGTTGCAGAAACTTGTAGCTCGCCACATTTAGCCCAGTCCTCGTTTCCACCGGCAGAAGGAGCCCACTCCTGCAGCTGTCCTGGGCACGGATCTCCTGGCGTGGCCCGTGGGCAATCCTGCCTGCCCCCAAGCAAGGTGGTTCCTCTGTCGGGGGCGACGTGCAGGCAAAACACCTGACAACAGAATAACCCAATAAAACCCGTGTCCTCACCTCCAGTTTGCCTTTCCAGCGGTGGGGTTGGAAGAGCTTTCCAAGAGTCTCACATTCCCAGAGCCTCTTTCTCTCCCCTGCATCCTTCCTCATCACCCCTCACATGCGGGCAGCTCAGACCCGCTTTGCCAGGTGCAGGAACAGCTCTGCCGTGTCTCCCAGCCCGGCTGCTCTTGGCTGTGTCCCCCCCTGCTACTGGCTCAGCTCCTTGTCACCTCTCATTTGTGGTGAAGTAGCTTTGCGGGCGACGTTAATTGAGTCACGTTCGCTGGGGACTCAATAAAAGCGTGATGGCTGGGATGGAGCCCTGGCGGGTGGGAGCCCCGGCTGACAAGTGGGATGCGTGGCTGGGGCTGTGCCGGTGCCCTGGAGGCGATAGGATGGATCTTCTGCAGCTTCAGAGTTCGTGGCTTTGGAGCTGTGACAAGAGCAGGCCAAGGAGAGTGAAGTAAAAGATGGCTTTGGATGGTTTAAGTTTTTTTTTTTTTTTTGTTTTGTTTTGTTTTTTTTTTTCCTCTGAAACAGAACTAGATAATCATTAAGTAAAACTGTAAATCCTATACTACGAAGGATGAGGTGTGAAACAATAAGAGGATTTAACTTTATAGGTAATTGCAAACATATGCTGGTATCTTGAGTAGGAGCAGTTTAATTTTATTTTACAAGTTATGAAGAGTATAAATTCTCTTGCTTTAGGACAAAGCTAGCAACGGGTTAGGCAGAAACCCCTTTTTCCAGAGGTGAAAACTCTCAGTTCAGGTGTTTCTGGTACCTTTCTCTGAAGTGTCTGGTCTTGGCCATTGTTAGGAATGGCCCAGAACGTTAATGAACATACTCTTCTGTGCACTTCTAGGACCTTTGCCCTTTTTATTTAATTTAAAACTCTCCAATTTAAATGAAACCAGCTACGTGAAGCAGAATCTGAACATGGTGGGGATGCTCATCCCTCTCTGTCAGTGCTGGGCTGTGGTGGCACAGTGGAGGGTGTTGCTGGTCCAGCTGTAGGGCTGGTTTAAATCTTGGCCTTTGCTTGGTGTGAATTGGCCAAGCAGTGCTGATCCAGAACTCCAATAATTTGCTTCTCTTTTTAGCGTCGTGTCTTTCAAAGGTGTTACATTTGTTTCCATTTTGCCTTAAATTAAAATTAAATGGCTCTGCTTTGTAGATGTATTAGTGTACAAACATAGCTATTTTTAGATCCTTTTAGCCCATGTCTATGTGACTAAGAAAAAAAGCAGCAGACTAGGGGCCTCTAATTTTTGTTTTACTTGAATCAAACACCCTATTGGGATTTCAATTATAAGTGAATGTTACACTTGTTTGTTACTAAGGTGACTACAGTGTCAAGGTTATGTGGATGTTGTAGTATTATAAATGCAGAGATAATGCAAAAAAGAAAAATAGTTGTGTTGGCTAAAATCATCTTATTCCTATAGCATAAAGTTGCACACTGTCCTACATTTCAATTCTTGTTCTATTAAATTACCTGTTTAATAATTTGAATCCAGCGTTATTTTTATATTATACTGCAAATGTGTGACTGTGAGGTTATTTTTAAGATATATTTATTAAGGGAATGAATACAATAAGACAAGTCATTGCAGCCCACATACAGTTCCTTGACTTCTCATTTTATGATGTTTCAATTGCATATGATTACCGAATATAAGTTTTAACTTTTATGGGGGTTCATTAGAGATGCAGCTGTGTAGAGAGAAATTCAATAGAATTTGATTTTTTTTTTTTTTCTTTAAGCTCTAAAAGTGTAGTGAGATGGAGCAACTTGATGGAGCATAATTTCAAACTTCCTGCTTTGAGCTTTGGATGCAGTTTTGGACTTAGCTGGGCTGCAGTGGAAATTTGCTGATGATGGGGAGAGGAAGGGCACTGTCATGAGAGCTGTGTGTTTGGGGTATGGTAGACCAGAGCATCTCAAACCAAAGGCATTTGCCTTTTTATCTGGTTGGGACACAGAGAAGAGCTGATGTCCTTGGTTGGAGCCAGGACTAGCATGAAATGCTTTTTGCTCCTGTGTGAATCAACGTTCTGGTGGAGAAATATAGTTTCAGTGAGTCCGTGGTGTTCTCTTCTAATAGAGAATCTCTGTAAAGTGAACTCCCCAAAAACCAATACTGAAAGCCAATATTCTCAGCAAGTGCTGAGAAAACAACTTTTGGGGCACATTTAAAGGAACAGATGTAGTAAATGAGTAAATTTACCCTGTGGTTAGATGCTGCAGTGCTTTGTGTGAATACTAAACAGGAACATATCCCACCAAGTATAGTTTTCCCACAATCTATTAGCATAATAGATTTGGTTTTAGTATATGGGAATGTAAATATTTATAAGGGAATGATCATGTCTTTTAGTAGAGGGAACCAACCCCCTTGTCAAAAGTTATAGTGACATGAGCTGTTTGGGAACTTATTTCACAATATAGACTGTTTCTTTCCAAACACCAACTTCTCATAAGGTTACAAACCCAGATCCAGAGAAAAGACATCTTTCCCTGGGCACCTGGCATGTGCATGGGAGAAAGAATCATGGGGGGCTTGAATGCAAGACTTCAAAAATCTCTTCTCCGGTGATTAAAGCTGCGGCTGTGCCTGGTGTCCTTGCTTTTAAGTATTTGCTGCTGATGGCTCCTCCAGGTAGGCACAGGACTTGTGGGGTGGAAAAGCTGGATTTGCCTTGTCTCAGAGCACGAAATATCAGATTATTGTGAGTCTGGTCCTTCCCTGGGGGGAGCAGAGAGGAGGGAAGGGCAGTGGCACTGCATCCGAGCAGAGTGTGGGTTTGTTCATTTCTTTTTGCCCATAGAACATCATCCCCAGAAAAACAGTATTCCTGGGCTGTGCCACCTCCCACAGCAAGGAAAAACAGATGAAAAGCAATGAAGCAAACAATTACATAATGAAAAACAATAAAATGCATTTTCTAATATGTACTACTAGTGACCGTATGACTTTATTATAAAAACTAAATGTGATTACATTTCCAAGTGTGATAAACTCCGGGGAAAAACTGAAGAACAGCTCAGAAGAAGACGACTTCTTGTTTAATATAAACCTCAGACTTTGAAGTGACACATCGCAGGGAATAAATGTCCATCATCTATCAAATGAAGTTTGAACGGTTTAGGTCACACTAGACAAACATTTCTCACCCTAAAACCTTCTTTTCATCTTCATTCATCAACAACACCTTAAGCTTGTGCCCCTCTTTTTCTTTTCCACTCTCTCAAAAAACAATAATCTACTTGATGCCTACAAATCACTTCTGGCTGGCACTCGTTAGGCGAGTTATGAGCTGTGGCTGCTGCTGCTCCCATCGGAGCTGCCTCCCGTGCAGGGGGAAGAGGGGGTTGGAAGTTTGGGAAGAGGTGAAGGAGGGAAAAAAAGTACTGCAGAAATGGTGGTTGTAGACAAGAGAGCAGAAGGAGGTGAGTGAGGCAGGAGGGAGGCATAAGTGGTAGGTCCCTTTCTTGAACTGTGCTGTGCAGTTTGTGCCTGGTTCCTCTCGGTGGTTTGTGCTGGAGGGCGTAGAGCTGAGCGATACAAACCCTGGAGAGGGAAAGGATGCATCCTCTGAGGGTGGTGTTGCTGTATGTGTGACCCCCAAAGAGCCGGTTCCAGAGCTTTAAAAAGGAAAGGCAAACCACCATGGGCAGGCTGGAGAGGTTTGTTCACTTCTGCAGCTGCCCTGGGCTGTCCTGGTTGGTGCTCAGACCCAGAAGCTCATCTTCAGTTTGCTTTTTCAGTCTCAGGCTAACTTACATCATTGTGCCTTGTGATTTCTTTCTGCCACCTCCTCTGAGGTCTTTAGCTGGGCTGTGCACGAGCTGTTCAAGCCCCATTTTGTGATAGGAGACTCCCCCTCTTACACTAATCCTTTTCCAGTAACTCCTAATTTTTATTCTTATCCTTTTCCAATTTTTGGGACGCTTCTTGGATTAACTTCCCTATGGTACAGTTTTCCCCCTTGCATTGCTTGCCTATTCCTTTCTCCCTACTTCTTCTCTTCTCTTTCAAAGATACTTTGCTGGCTCCATCCCCAACTACCTGAAGTGATTTGTTCAGCAGCTCAGTTCCCTTTTCAAAGGCCACAGACTGTTTTCCCTTGTTTTCTGCCTTTCTTCCTTCTTTCTGTCATTCTGGGAAACACTTTGGCTGACATGGCTTCTTCTCTATCACCAGTTAATCTGTATGACTGCAGTGGACATGGATAGCAGCAAAGATCTGTTTGAAGGCAGAATTTTGTGTGGAAATTTCAGTACGTCTGGCAAGGAGAACTTGTTGGGAAAGCACGGATCGGCTAAGGGAGGGAAGTCAGCATTTTGATTGCAATATATATATATATTTTTCCCCCCCCACCATTTCAGACATTGCTGCATCTTGTTCTGATGTGGGCTCTGGATGATGTCACCATCTGTGGTGGTGTGGCCTGGCACTGGGGAGCATGGAGGGCAGGTCTGTCACTCACCCACCCAGTCCATCACTGGCATCTTAGAGCTGCTGTCCCACCTTCAGCACCCCCTCGAGGTATTCTCAGGGGAGCTTTGGGTATCATTACTCTTTGAAATGTGGCACAGTGATGTAAAATCTTCAGGGCATGGCTGCTGATGGGGTGGGCTTCCCGTGCTTTGCTGTGCAGCAGGAACCCCCATGTGCTCGTGAGGGGCCAGGAAATCTTCAGCCTCATTGATGAGGACAGGAGGATTCACCCATTTGTGGGAACTGGTCACACACTGTGGAGTATCACGAGGTAAACCAATTTCCTACCCCAGTGCTTTCTTCTTTTCCACTTCTCTCATTCACAGTTTGAAAACCATAAATCACTTATTTGAAATACATTTAAAGAGAAGAATATTTTCCCCTGCATTCCCATTTAATGCTTTGTAGCGAGTACAGTTGGGATCATTCATGTGCCAAAGCAAGAGAAATTTTCTTCTTTGATACTGTGTCTTCATTTTAGACAGTTTCCTCTTTTACTCAGTTCTTAGATGATAATTCTGAGTCCTTAGATGCTGTTCATTCTGTCACAAAAAGAAAATGCAAAACAGGATATTTTAATATTAGTAATAATGAATGTTTACATGATTAGCTCAATTACTTTGTTCACTTTGACATTTTGTCATTGTGGACCTGTCTTCCTCCGTTTTTTAAAGTGTGTTAGTAGTGATGGGAAGTGCAGGGGTGGGGCTGTGATCCAGGTCGTGCTTAGTGTCTACCAGTAAGGAAGAGAGGGTTTCTCTTCACCTCACTGCACCTTGCCAAGGTGTCTCCTTGCCCTGTGTGCTTAGAGACACTTATTCAAACCTCATTAAAAATACGTCTTCAATGAAAATATATATTTTGCCTGTAAAATGAAAACCACACTTTTTCTGTGTGGCACTCAAGGTCTGTATGAGACTGGGTCATTCACTGGTATAGAAATTCTCCTTTGTGAATCAACACTGTGTTGTAAGGGCGAGTTATTTATCTGACCTGTAATTGCTCCTGTCTGACACATTTATTTTATAGATTTGGGGTTTATGTAGATACCAGAAACCCTGTTCTGCCAAGATGTTGTTTGGCCAAAAAGAAAAAGAATTGTGGAGGTTTTGGTGATGCTGGAAAAAAACCTCAGAGCGTTTTTGTTCTTGGTACTTTTTCTCTAAAGAAGAGGCAAGGATGATTGTGTTAACAGCAGGGTGCCACCGAATGATGGAGAAGCTGAAGGAATGGCTTGTTTTCCTGTTATGTCACTGCTTTGGCTTTCTCATTCTTGTTCCTCTGTTTCTTCAGAAAGGCCCTGCAGCCTGCAGATAACAGAAATTAAATTAGTATTGATAAAACATTAGACACTCCTATTAATATTGACAGTCTGTCGATACTGTTGTGCTACTTTTGTAATACGGGATGTTAACGGATAATACTTTAAATAAAAACACACTAATCTCATAATCACTGAACATGTAGCGGGGTCTCGACTCGGCTCACTCCTCTGAGCTCCCCCATCCCTGCCTGTCAGCCCTGCCTGCAGCTCCACATCAACCCCCTGAGGGCTGGGCAGGTTGCTCCCACTGGGCTTCATCCTGTGACCAGGGAGTTGTGGTGGGGCAGAGATGATGGTGGTAGGTTGTGAGGCGGGATTAGTGATGGGAATCTCCCTCCCCGTGGTGGGGTTGGTCCTGAAGACCCACGTGTCCATTGCACTGAGCTCTGGGGGGGGGGGCTCTGGATGGATGCAGCCCTGACAGTGGGGTGGTCCCAAAACAAAGCAGTTTTAGTCCCGTGGTTGCTCACGGTGTTCAGAGTGGTGCTGCCCACCCTCATTCCGTGTGTCCTCGAGGTTTGGAGCAGGAGGCAGCGCAAAGATGACTTCCAAGTTCTGATGCAAGGCAGCAAACCACCAATTCCCTGTTGGACCGTGCCGGCTGAGCGTGCACAGGGTGAGAATACGTGAGGTCAGAGCACTGCCCTTAATCTGTGGTTCTTGTCCTAATACTTAGCACATGTTTGCAGCTCCCCATTTCTTAGGAACTTTTTTCCCTTTTAAGTCTATCATGAAAATCACCATGTTCATCAGAGCTCAAGTTATTTGTTAAATGGTCTACAAAATACGCATTAAACAATAATGATTACTTTGGTAAACACAGATGTCTTTGTATTATGCGGTGGGGTTTTGTACGTGAATTTGTACATGTCTGTGAAACCGAATTTGCCATCTCCCTTGAAAAATGGGAAACAAGTTAATTGCTTCTCCCTGAGCCCCCCACTCCACCTGCTGTGCTGCTGCAGCCTCCTGATGAAGTGCTGCAATCCACAGGGCACGAGGACAGGCTGGGCCACGAGCAGGTTGGCACTTGCAGACGTGTGCCCGTTGTAGGAGGGAGCAGGCAACAGTCTTAACTTGTGCCTTTTTTGTTTTCTAACTCAGAGGATATTTTTAAAAGGGGGAGGGAAAAACCTTTATCTTGCTGAAAACCATCTAGTGATGATCAGTTATTCACCGCATTATTAATGCTTATTTGGACATTGCTTGGACTGCTGGATTAAACATCTTCCCCGTTATGTATTGAATAAAATGAAATACGTGTCACAACAGCGGTGCTATGATGCTGACAACCGTCCTTGGCTGTGCATCTCATTAGAGAGATGTACATTTTCCTTTGTTGTGTATCTGTGAATGACAGAAGTTGACAAACATCTTCTAAGAAGTTGCTGTTGGGAGAAAGTTACGTTTATGGCACAGAAACTGAGAAGAAACTGCTTGTTATGAAGGTAAATAATTATTTCCTACACTTGGTGTTTTATAAGTCGTCCTCCTCTGCCGCAGTCATTTTGTTTTACTTTGTTACTGCATATATGTTGAAGATCTTCCTCTGGATCACCTGGTCTTGGAAGGAAATCCTGGAGGGTTCAAAATTCAGGTTGTATTAAAACTTGGACTTAAAACAGGATTAAAATCCTTGCATTTCACAGTTTTAAAGACTGAATTGATTCTCTGAGTCTAACACATTAACTCCCAGGGGACAGCTGAATTTCTCCATAATGTTTTTTGAGGGCAAAGAGTTATTAACTTGAAACAGGAAAGATACTCAGGAGGAGAACTACCAGGTAGGGGCTTGGCTTGCTGTCAGCTGAACAGCAATGCTGTACTTTAAAACACACATTTTCCAGATGCACAATATATTTGCATAATTTATCTCAGCCTGCATTTCTGCAGGTTGCTGGCACTGGCCCCATTCAGTGCTTGTCTGACTTCAGGGCAGGAGCAATGACTGCCTGCAGTAACTGTGTACGTGTGTTCAGGGATCTTTGGGCCATCAGTGGAACAACTGGAGCAATAGTAAGTCAGGATTATTTTTTTAAAAGAATATTAGGAAAAAAAAAAAAAAAGTGGAGAATGAAGATGTTCACCATCCTGGCTAAAGTGGCCCCTGCCTATTCTTAATGAATCAGAAAAGAAGATGTTGCATGTTCAGGTACATTTGCATGACTCCCTGGGTTTCACAGGCGCTGTGTGAGTGCCAAGGCAGAGCCGTGTTGACCCACAGATATTTGAGAACACGGTTGAGAAACCTGTGGGAAGAGGCAAGCGTGGACCTGCATGAGGGAGAAGAGGCGGGGAGGAAGGAGGATGGAATCCCCTTTTCCCACTGTCCCTCCACCTCTAATTGTGGTCGCACAGCCCTCTGAAAACATCTGTACCTGCTGCAAGGAAGCTGCTGCCTCTGGGGTCAGCCTGTGGTGTGTGGTTTAGTCGAGTTTTTTTCTTCTCTTTTTTTCATCTAGACCCGTTCACCTTTCACCATCCTGAAGCAGAGAACACAATTTCTACAAGAAACCGTCATTTAGGGAGAAGTCTATATTCAAGGAGTTCTCGGTTTACACTCACCCTTGTGTCTGAAATTGTTTTACTCCTGTTACAAGTAACACCTAAAATTGCCACTTAACCTTGCAGGCTCTTTGTTAAGTCCATATTTTTTGATTGCAGCAGCTGGGGTGGAGTTTCCTTTAGGAATTCAAGGAGTAGGAAGTGTTGTTTGTAGTTTTTTGTTGGGGTTTTTGCTGACTGGTGCTAATGTGTAGGTGGGGATGTGCTGCTGTTTTTGTAATACTTTTATTGTTTATGGAATTGTTAGTTAATTGATGGTAACAATGCCTGGAGCCTGGGAGAGGTATTCTTTTATGTTTGTTCACATCAGAATGAGTAAATAATTTTATAATTTAAAAAGAGATTCAAGATTATTCTCCTGATTTTATTTACCTTGCAGGTTTGCATCTAGCATTTCCAAACCTTGTTATTAAGTTTCCCCAAATTAATTAGTATTATTTCTTACAAAATGACTGAGGAGAAGGATGATTATAGTTTTTTTAGGATTCAGTAGGTTGTAGCTGGACCCAGGAGCTCAGGAGCAGGGGCTGCACTTGAACTTGCTCAAACATAGGTGGTGTGGATGTGGTGAGGTCTCAAGTTTCTTTGCCATAACTTCCATGTGAAAACTTGAAGGCAGCAGGGATTCTGATGGATGAAAATGCATCTTGGAACTCTGTTAATTGCTTCACGGTTTACTCAGACTGAAGCCTACTTGGTGACTTTGTCTTCCACATTTATCCAATGAAATAAAATTCAAACCAGCCCACAAACTAGAGAATGTTTTTTATTTATGTGCAGTGTAGTTCCATCTGGTCCACGTTAAGGACCCCAAAAATATATGTGATTAGCTTTATAGTTCACTGCTAAAGGTAGCAAAGCTGGCTTTAAACATCTTTCCCATTTTCAGCAAGCATCTCAAAACATTTGCTGGCATTTCCTGACTATGATTACCAACCAAAGATTTTCCTGGTTGTCTTTTACTTTTTTAAAAAGTACGTTGCATAGTTTTCCTGCCTAAAATACTGCTGAAGCCTCTGCTGTTCCCTTTATAACTCTTATGCAAACTATCCATCTCTGTCAAGACTGGTCAGTCTCAAATCCCAAAGCTCAGTGTTAGGAAACGTCAGGTAACATATACTATTAAAGTAGTAAAATTTATGACTATTGCCAGCTCTGAGCTCACGCTCAATAAAATGAAATGCCACGCATTAAAAATAATACAAAAGGTGAGCTGTGCTGCCTCACAACAGTTAAGGAGAGGATTTCATGTAGTTGCCAAAAGCCAGCTCAGAAATGCCCATGGAGTGCACAAAGAAGACTTGACATCATCAGCTTGCCCCAGTTTAAATTTTTGGTGTTTGCTAATCAAAGTCCTGTATTTCCACTAACCAAGTGGTTGAAACCTTGGAGGGAAAAGAAGAAAATAAAATGTCTTTTTCTGCTGCTTTTAAGCCAAGTTGTCTTCCTTTGCATCTCTTCTGTAAAAAATGCACTTTTTCTGTCTGGAGTTTTTCAGTGGTTTGATGCAGCCTCAGCACTACACACCCCCTGAAAAGGTCAAGAGCCCCAGATTTGTGCACTTCTAAGGTTTTTTTGCCTGTGCCATGTTTACTTCTGGAACACTTGGAGCTGAAGTGGAGAACTGCTGCTGGCTTGGCTGCAGCTTGTCCCAAATGTCGCCGTGGCACAAGGCTCTGTGGCTGCCCATTTATGAGATAAAATGTGAACAACAAATTTAGCAGGAAGTTTTTCTTTGGGTTCTCAGTGCTTTTTGACCCCCTCATTCGGCAAATGTGATCAGCTGGCTCTAAAGGCCTAGAAACCCACCCATTTTTTTGCAGAAACACAGGGTATGACCTTAATCCTCTGCCTGTTTGCTGCACCTTGATGCTGCTGATGGAGAGAAGATGTAAGCATGAGGTGTGGACGTCACTCTCCATCCCCTTGCATTAGCAGACAATGCTCCCAGCACCTACCACGCAGCATCCAGCTCGTGTAACAGCCTGGAGAGTATTTTCCATATGCAGTTATCACTGTACATAGTAGTAATTTGGGGAATTTTCCCTAAAAATGCAGTATTTAGACCTCAAGGAGGCTGGCTCTTAACCTCAAGTATGCCCAGAAGTGTGTAGCAAGGAGTGCCAAGGATTTTCAGGAGTTGAGCTGAAGGTGTTGTTTGAAGTTAACCATATTTTATTTTCTCAGACCCTTTCTTGGAACTTAATTTATATAGCGCTGTGATGGGCATGTATAAACATTGTGATCAGGTTACAGTACGAGTGGAATAGGTAGACTCGTTTTCTTTTTCTTTTCTCACAATAAAAATGTAAGAACTTCAGCCGCTTGCCCCATAAAATGCACATTTCTGCTAGGGATTAGTCTTATTTTAATGAGGTTGTTACTTATACAGTAGTACATTAGCAAAGTGTCCTTTGATTTTTATGTGGTGAATGTTTACGCGCCAGTTCAGTGCAGGGAGGCCTGACTGTTAATACCACCATTCTCCTCCTTAATACTTAGGATGGGGTATTTGGGTTGAAAAGCTGTTAATATGAGACCGGGGCATTTGTGGTGTCACACAGGCAGGTGTCAGTAAGTTGGGGAGTGGTGGGTGTGTTTGGCCACGTGGGCACCGCAATACCTGCGTGTGAGCGGCTCCACGGCGGCGAGGTGGGAGTTGTCCCCCAGGCCACAGGGGGCAGGGACCGAATTCCTGCACGGACCCGGGGTGTGAATGGATTTGTAAGTTGCTGGCACCCTTTTACTGCACCTTCCCTGGAAGAACACGGCGGTGAAGCGGAGCGGAAAGCCCAGCGGCGGGATGAAGACATCCTCTGTCCATCTCTGCCTGTGAAGCTGAACTGAAGCCTTTCCCGCGCCGCTTAAAATTGTGATTTTGGATAAAAGGCTGTGTAATAACTTGAGAAATGTGTGAGGAGATCTCGTGTTAATACTGTATAAACCTTCTTTAACTTCAGGAAGCTTAAAATCAAATTTGGCAGAGCTTACAAGGGCAGTGAATATGGAGCCACTTGACTCCGGTAACCGAGAGAATTGGCTGACAAACCCTGCAGTATTTTGATTTTATTTTTAATGCTCTCTGAATTCTTCGAAGTATTTACTTCCTTGTGAATGCGTGTAAAATATATACATTTGACTTCACCTATATGTTAAAAATTTAAGTCTAATGTTCTGTGCAAAGGTTTTTCCCATTTCTTTGGGGAAATGGAATGAGGAGAGTATTACAGTGCAATTTAGGTTCCCTGGGTTTCAGGTTTTTTTAAAAAAGAGATAATAAGGGAGGTTAATTGTGGAACTAGGAGGCTCCACTGACTCATCTTCTGAATAAAGAAATTCAGATGTGTTGTGACCTCAAGAAAGTGAATTTTTAGAGCAGTTGAAGTTAGAAATCTGGGATAAATTCGGGTATTTGAAAGTCATGGTAACAACCATTTGTAAGAGCGTATCATGCTCTATAGTAAGATTGCATAAGGGCACAGGAGGAAGCATCTGATTTTTTACATTTTTTTTTCCCTTTTGGCATTCTGTTTGTGACAATTACATGACTCTCTATTAACTGTGTGTGGAAGAAAGCAGTGTTATGAAATGAGGAGAGATTTCCTTCATCTGTTACTCTCTAGGTAATTTTTGTGCTTTTTCCAGTATTTAAGTACCTCTTAACTGCTTGCTGTCCATCTGTATACCATTCATAGTACTGTAAACTAGTATATGTAGCATGACCTTGTAACTTGCTTTGTTTGTGCATCTGCCAGTACAATATGTTGTCTTTCCTTAAAATGCAAATATGCTCCACGCAGTACAGAGCTCCTTAGTCAATAAATAAATGGAGGTAAAAAACTGTACCTAATACCCATTTAATTTAAATTCATTTTATAAACATAAAGACGCCTTTTAAGAGAAGCTTTAATTCAGACTAGCACCTTGATTTGTGGTTGCCATGGAGAATCAAATCTGTCATTTGACAAGAAAAGTCACCCATTTATGACAGCACTTTATCTTGTCTCTCCAGGGGAAGAAAATGTCAAAAGTGAGAGCAGAAAAAAATAAAGCCTTGAAACACCAGAATTTCTTGATTTCATTTTTATTATTCAGCTATCATATCCTTTCTGATAATAGCAACTTGGTGAAAATAAATAATGTTCCTACAGTAAAATCAAATATTTCCTATTGGAATGGACAGGGCTCTTTGTGATTGTCAGTGCTGTGAAGTCTGGCAAGAAATAGTGTTATTAGATAAACCCACAGTGCCCAAATCCCATTTTCTTTTCATTACAGTGTCAAAATAATTATACCTGTGTAATTTGGGTAAGAAATTGTAGAATAAGTAAAATGGTCCATTGGAAGAGATTGCTTTAAGCTTGTGTTCACTATAGGGTGGGGTTTTACAAGCTGGAGGGGGGGAAAAAAAAAAGATAAAAAAATTTGTATAATTTCATTTGAATAAAAATGTCTGGTTACTCTTTCATGTTCTTTGCAACCAGAGGAGACGGCAAGTGCTGTGTTCTGTTGGGGCTTTTACATCCATGCAGCTTTTGTAAAAGAGAGTTAAAAGAGGCAGGAGTTTTAACACTTTTTGATTCTCAGGTGAAAAATCTCTGCAGAGTTTCAAAGGCATTAGATAAAATTGATGATTATCTGAAATTCTTTTTTTTTTTTTTTTTTTTGAAGTGTTTTTATTTTGTAGGATTAAGAAGAATGGCAAGAATCGGGTGCTTTCAGGAATATAATTAGCTATCGCAAGTGTTTACGCGTGTACATTTAATCCATACAGACACCCAGCTGCCCCCAGGGGAGAAACACTTACTGTAGCATTGCATTACTTTTTACATAAATCTAAAAAGTGCCGTTGAAATAACGAGACTAAAATAATCCACTCTGCGCCTCTTTCTTGAGAGACGGCGTTTTGTGCCTTTCACAGTGTTGCGGGGTTTGATGTGGTTCAGGAGTAATCTTGTATCAATGAGATAGCATTATAATAGAAAGTCCTTTAGTGGTTTAGAGTAAATATTGGGCTGGTAGGGGAGCTGCTTGCTGGAGCCGCTGTGCCTGCAAGAGATTACAAAAAGGGAGAGAAAGGAAAGGGTCGGAGGCTCCTTTTTTTTTTTTTTTTTTTTTATCCTTGAAATTGGCTGGCGGTGCCGGATCCATAGCCAAAGCTAGTTGGGATCTGCTGTGAGAAAACAGGCAGCACAATAGTTCCCTATTCCTGCCTTCATGCGGAGTCTGAAGCCAAATCCTGCTCTTAAATACTTATGTGTAACTCAGCGTGCCTTCACCAGGCACTGCCATGCCTGCCCGGTGGAAGTAAGTGATGTGTTGTATCCTGTCTTTAAAAATTGTGTGTGGTTGCAAATGTCACCTTAGTGGGGAAATGGTTGCAATTTGGATTTTTTTTTCTTTTTTTTTTTTTTTTAAATGTTGGTTTTTAACACGTATTAGCATCATGTCATAGGAAGTATGTTAGCATGGGCTACCAGAATGTGATAACTTAGGGGTTTTTTATGAGACCATCTGGAATAAAAGAGGGTGAATTAAAGATGCTCTCTGGGGTTATGGAATCTTAAAGATATTAAAAGGTCTGATTTCCATAATGTCTGCCTCTCCTTTTGCCCAACTGTTGATATAATCTGCTTTAAAATCGATTTTCTGTCATCATGTAATCAAAGCCTTAATTGCATCATCATTGACTTCAGCATTTTTTGCTGATAAATTCGTGTGACTGATGGTGAAAATGTTGTGAAAAAAAGAAACAACAAGTGTTTGAAATAATTTTGCTGAATGTGCTGTCTCTTGCATATGGACAGAAAATTTCACAGGTAGTCCAAGAGTCCTTGAATTTCCATGAGAGATGTGAAAATGTTTTCCTGTGTTCAGAAGCTTGAGGCTTGATACCTTATAAAACTGTTTTAACTTTTTGAAGTCGAGGATATTCAGAAGAGTAATAGAAGGTTGATATTTAGCACAGCCTTGTCAAAACTGGCTTTTAAAGTATCTAGTCCATTTCAAATTGTAACTTTCTGCTAGTTGTTCTTAAAAAAGGATAATAAAAAGAAAGGGATGGTAGGGTTAAAGCTGCGTGTTTGCACTGAGGTTGTTCTCCAAAGCACTGAATGAATCTCCCACAAGCTCTGTCCAGGGGAGGACCAAATAGAGTTTAGTCATTTTTATAAAACAAAAAATTGTGAGTAACGTGTCTCTCTGATTTCCGACGGATGCCATCTGAAATGGCTGATATCCTGTCCTGAAAATCACAGATGGAAACTTCATCTCAGCACAGTGCTACGGCAAGAATGAAATGAAAGTAGCAGAGTCTCATTTACATTTCAGAAATAGTTCTCGGTAGTTTCCTGTTCAATCCACCAGATTTTCTTGTGTACCTGGTGTTGGCTGTTCCCCACATTTAAAGGGCAGTGCTTTAGGTTTGACCCTTGGAGAATTGTGAGTGTGTAGGTGATGCTCTTCCCATACCGAGGGATGCAGTTTCCTGCAGCGAGTCCCGGTGCAGTGATAACTGAAGCAGCAGTGACTGTTTGATGCTGTTCCCACAAAGGTTTTACTCCTTCCTTTTGGCTTTTGCAGTTCTCTTTAGTCAGAGCAACTGCAGTGCAAGCTTTTCTCCACTGATTTTTTTTTTTTTTTTTGCTGATTTATTTAAATTGCTCTTTTGTTTTGTTAACCTGTTTCAGAAACGTCCCGGACTCTGAAAGTCTGTGATATAAAATGGCAACACTCGCCTGTTGTTTCCGTGAGAGGGAAGTCAAAGTAAACATGTACTTTGAGAAGAGAACATACACTGGGTGCTAATAAGACTGTATTGACTGTAAATGGCTTTTATGGGAGCCTTTGAAAGAGAAGAAAGTGCAAATTAATGGGAAGGATGGAAAATACCATAGAGGAGGGGGAAAATGTGATACTTGGGAGTTTCTGTGTATTAGTGCAGTCCCTTCCCCAGCATATAATACCATATAAGTATTTAGCAAAACTGACATATGCCACTTCTCAACAACACTTGTGACTTCCTCCAAAATTTAGAGGGCCAGAAATTAGGCTGCTGGGACCGTGGTGAGTCTGCTGAGAGCACCCACTGATCTCACCGTGTCTCTTCAGCTGCCCAAGCAAAACCCAAGCGGGTGCATAGTGGACAGGAACGACAGCACAGCTCGTTGCCATATAAAGAATTGTTCTTTTTTAGTGTTCAGATGCATGTGTTTGTGTGTCTGTATTTTTAACAGAGCTGCAGTGTCTCCGTGCAGGCGGTGTGCAGGAGTTGTCACTAGCAGGGGGGAAGCCAGGGCAGCCGGGTGGCACTTTGCCGAGCGTGGAGGGTCCTGCCTGGGTGCCGTGGGGGAGGACGTGTCCCGCAGCGCCTCAGCATCCTCCTTGTGTGGTGTCATGTAGGGTGCTGTGTGAGCCCTTACAGCAACAGGGAGAAATCCTTGCTGGCAGAAAGATTTCTGCCAGACATCAGGATTTTTGCAGTGGTGATGCCCCTGGTTGGCTGCTGCTGCCGCGGGGACCTCCAGGTTCCTGCTGCCGGGTACCGAGTGGAAGCTGGTACCCCGAGGGGCAGTGGGAGCTCCTGGTTTCTCACGCTGCTTTGGAGTCACTGGAGTCATCAAGGCACTGCCAATTTGAGGATATTAAACTGCTCCTTGGGGCCCCACCATGGGGGAACTTCAGACTTTGGCTGTTGGAGTGATCTTAGGAATTAGGGGTTTATGCCCCCACCCTGCCCTGCCACCAGCAGCTCCCAGTGCCCAGCAGTGCAGTGCAGTGCAGGGGCTGGCTGTGCTGTTAGTTCTGGTGGTGGTGACTTGTGGTGTGTGTGTCTCTTGCTTGCCACACTTGTGTCATATTGTCTCCTTAACTGCACTCCTGGGTTGTGGCTGCTTCTTGCTGCTGTTTCAATTCTCACCCTAAAAGAAGACTAAAAACTTAAAGAGTAAAAAATTCTCTAGAAATGACCTACATTAAAAACAGGCATATGTGAAAAAAACCTTCAAGGTAGTATAGTCTGGCAGGCCACCTTAACCAAGCCTCTAGGCTGCTAGACATTGTGAAACTCTTGACATGATCATGTAGCCTTTGGTGGGTTTTTTTTTGTTTGTTTTATTTCTTCTTTCCCAAAAAGCCTTGTTTGGGCTTTGGCACGTCATCCGAACCCAAGTGCTCCAAACTTGCCACATGATTCCCTGTTCCTCATTTCTGCATGCCCAACAAGAGACACCTGGGGCCAGTTTACAGAAGTGATCTGGGGTTTGTGACCACAGCTGGGGCCAGTTGGGGCTGTTAGAATCCATAAAGACTGTGAGTCAGGGGGGGCTCTGGTTTGGTGCCTCGAGTTACTGGGTGACTCCAACCAGGAGCTGTCGAGAGCCTCCCTTGGTCTCCCACCAGTGGTGTTTGTGATGCCGTCAAACGTCTCTGCAAGTGGAGGTGAGAGGGTTTTTCTTTACACCAAAACCCCTGGTACTGTATGAGGGAACTGGAGACATGGTCAAGAGGGCTTGGTAATTCTTTGGTAATTTGGGTTTGGGTGGTATGTGCTAAATAAGTAGCGCCTGCTACTGGGAGTACAGATTTTATAAGGGTGAAAAGAACTGCTTAATAACTGCATGTTAAAAGGGAGTCCCATAGGAAAAAAATAGGATTGTGTAAGCAAAGACTTGATTGTAATACTCATTCCAAAGGTGTAAATCAGGATTGTGTGTTGATGTTGCCAACTTTGTTGCCTAGTTTTTGCAACCTTAATGTTATTTTAATATAGCTTTGGAGGCAATTCTGTAAAGGATGTACAGCAATATGTTAACATGCTGTGCCATCCTACATTTAGGGCTTGTAATAAGCCTTTTCTTCTTTATTGGTATTGTCTTTGCCAAAAAAAAAAAAATAGTGACTGTTGAGAACTGAAGTATGTGTTCATATTGCTGCGTTTTTATTTGATTTTGGGTCCTGTGTCTTATCATAAGACCTCAAGGCTGTTACTCTGTTCTCTTTGTATTTAGAAGCAGCAGTCAGGGCAGTCCATGTGCTGCACTGAGGTCCCTGCTCAGGGCAGGGTAACTGGTGGTGGGAAGGGCTGGAGGCAGAAAAGGTTGTAACCACTTAAGTCAGACTCTTGCAGCTAAAATAGCTAAAATATTTATATTTGCTGAGGGTGGGGAAGACATACCAGGATTAGTTATTTTTGCCTAGATGTTATAGGTCTGGCTTTTGAGGGGGAGCCTTGTGAAGCTTTATTTTTTGTTGCCTAAGGGGAACAGCAATTCTCATGCTATGTGAAAAGTTTCTGATGATAGGGATTTTTTAGTAATTGGAGTGATTACATGCATGAACTAGGATATTTTTTCCCCTGTTGTCCTTCCTCCCACTGATGAGACACCAGTCTCATCCAAACTGAAATGAAGATGGAAAGAAGTGTAGAATTCATTTCTCCTATTTTGATGTCCAAATATGCTGGTTCAGGTGGACCCACAGATGACAAAATTGATCGTATTAGCAGTTTGTGTGCCTGGCTTTCAGGATGATGGGAGATTGGTGTTCTTATTACTGACATTCTCACCAGTGCTCTGCACATCTCAGAACAACGTGTTTCAACTCTCTCTGCCTAAATTTCGCCATATATAAAATTAGATAACCTTTTCTGACTTTACTGGTTTTGCAACTATTATGTATGCAGTCAGGTATTCCCGGAGTACCAGCGCATGGCCTCGCTTTCCTCCTTTCCTGTGTTCCAGCTCTGCCAGCTGGGAATGAGCTGTTCCTGAGGATTGGGCAATCCTGATCTCGGTTTTCTTAATGAATTGATTAGTGATCCTAACTGAGCAAGTAGGAGCCCTCACTTATCAGTGTCTGGGGGGGTGGGGTGGGGTGGGGTGTGTTTTCAAGGGGGATTCAGAGGAATGTTTGCTTTGGGAGAAGCTCACTGACCCCCTCAGATGGGGCAGTTTCCCAGGGTAGGAGCTGGCGTTTCCCTCCCACCCGGGGACGTGCCCGCACTTCTGCTCTCGCAGCCTCAGGGCCTCCTCTGGGTTTCTTATGCTTCTCTCCATGTGAGGCTGAATTTAATTATCGGGGATAAGGTCCTCCAGAGCAGACCTTTAAAAGTTCTATATAAAGATGGTGCTCTTAAGTAATTCAATATTTCAACTGCTCTGTGCTGGATTGATTGATTGATTAATGGAGGAGTTCATTTAATTAATCTGGGGCTTCACTAAGTCACATGTGTTACAGTAAATACTGCGATGGTGGTGATAAAGGAGGCAGTTGGGAGCTGCAGCTCCTCGCTGGCTGCTCTCAGCCCTTTGGATTCCCAGGAGAGCTACAGGTGCAGAGTCACCGGGAGCGGTGGGGCGCGTGCGCGGGGCCCGCGCTGGATCGGTCTCGTTGGTTTGCTATCTATAGGCTGCTAAATATGTTTCGGGTGGCAGGCAGACGTGAGGCTTTGTCACTTCCTACAGGCGTGCATGTGGAGCGAGACGGTTTTTCCCCTCCTTAGCCCCAGCACACGCCCAAGTGGTTTGCCTCCCGTTTCGCATTCTGTGATGTTGATATGCCATTTTGTACTGACAGGGACGATATCCGCCGCTCCTGAGCGGGGTTCCTCTGCTGAGTACCTGCTGGTGTTTTGTTAGCACTTTTCTGGCCGGGTTTGGTCCTTGGTGGGGCCCTGGGCTGCCCCTGTCCTGGGGGCTGGTGGAGATGTGTGTGCTGTCACAGTACGCTGATGACACCCAGGGGAGTTGTGACGAAGGCTGTGGAATACCCCAAAACTGGAGGTTTCAGGCCAAAGCCATGTACTTCAGCCACAGAAAAGCCATGTGTGGAGCTGCAAAGCCTGATCTTCAGGCTGGTGGAGGGTTTATTACTCCTTTCCTCACCCTCATTGCCCCTTGATAGAGGGGAAGTTGTATTTCCTCCAGGGGTTTTCCGTGTTGGCTCTGAGTATGTCAGGCATCTGGAGACAAGGCTTGTTGTGGGGAGCTGTGCAGGAACTCCTCTAGGGCTTTGGTGCTCCATAACCTAGTCCACTTCTCGTGGAGAAGTGTTAGTTTTGTGCAGGAAGATGCCTTTAGTGGTTTCAGGTGGGAAGGGGCTGACTGAAAGAGCTGTGATCCTGGTACCCTGAGACTTGGTACACGTGTTCCCGCATCTGTCATTGCACCATAATGAGACATGAAGGGGACATGGCTGGCCCACCACAAACCCTTGGCAGGGGTGGGAACTCGAAGCTGCACTGCGTGGGCTGTACCCCAGTGCTTGAGCTGGGGGCTGTGCCTCTGTACTGGAGAGTGACAGTCTGGGACTCCAGGATCGGTCACCGCTGTCACATTTCCAGATTTCCCTGTCCAGGCTTTGTACAAGTAGATGTAGAAACAGATTAACAGACACACGTATGGTGCACATGCAGTCATCCACACTACTTTGGAATGAAGACTATGGAAAGCCCAAATGCTGACCAGGCTCATGACTGGGTTTGCTTCTACATAACCAACACGTGGGCAGTTGCCCAGCAGCTGAGTGCGCTTATTTCCCCTCTCTCTATTTTTTTTTTTTTTTTTTTGAAAAAGAAATGAAGCCTTGATTCGTGGACGAGCAGTTCAGTGCTGCTGTCATAGGTCGGCGGTTTGTTGTGTGGTTAGCTTGGTTCTCAGACCTGTGTGCTGAAAGGTAATGGGGTTCATCTCGGAGAGAGCTTTTTCTCGGCAGGATGTCTAACGATGTGTTGCCTCTGTTTTCTCACTTGCTGCTCTTACAGAATTTAGTCATGGTACGATATTTGATGAACAGCCTTTGATAAAAGGCTTTTTTTTTTTTCTTTTTCTTTTTGATTTTGGTCGCTGTTGTAATACTGTGAAATGCTGATGGAAAGCCAAGTGAAAATGATCACTAAATGCTAATGTGATGGGCGATATGTTAACCTGTAGGAGCAGTGCTCGTGCCACTGATGGAATTTTGCGTGTGCTTGGGAGGATGGTGCCGCTGGTCGTGGGGTATTTGTGCCAGTACCTGGCTGGGCAGCATGGGGAAAGACCCCTTTGCATCAGCTTGTGGCTGTTGCTGCTTCCCCACCCTGGTGGGGCCTCTTGACTCTCTTTACCTCCAACCCCCAGCAAATGTGGGATGGAAATCCTGCCCAGTTTTGATGCTCTCTCTCCCTCCTGGGCTGTACAGGAGCTCGTGCTAGCAGGAGTTTTTAAGCTATTGCATTTGGAGTGGTTGCATTGTTCATCTGATTAAATTGTATTAATTAGCTTTGTCTTTTGTCCTTTTGTTTCAGTGTGAAGATTGGGGAAGGGGGAAGATAAAAATTGCCTAAATGAAGCGTCGCCATTTAAAACACATATAAAAACTCAGCGAGATGCCTTTTATTCCCCAGTCCTTTATCTTCCCTCACAAGCTTTCCACGAATGAGCAGTGCATGTTGAGGTTTATCTTTGCTTTTATGTGCAGTAGCCACATGCTTAACATCGAGCACGTTTGAGTCGCATTTCATAGGGCTTTCGCAATCCCTTTATAAAGGGACTGATCTGCTAACATCACCCTCTTTAGATCTAGCAGGCAGGATGTTCCTCCATACAGTGAAGTGCTCACAGTCTCTCTCTCTTGCCAGACCAGTAAGTGAATGATTTCAAGCCTGGTGGGCAATACTTGTGTCCATGCGTAGCACAGACAGACCACAGTAGTAGGCAGCTGCATGTAATTTTGAACTCCACTCATTGAACTGTAATAAAACAATATAAGCACTGCTTGGGGGAAAGATTGGATGCAGTTATCCTTACACAGGGCTCAGGCATATGAAAGCAGTGCTGGCTGACAAGAGGATTTTGAGATTTGATTTTGATTGAATTGCAGAATTGAACAGGCCAGGAATGTCAGTGGAAGGCTAAATGCCTGTAGTGCCATAAAGTTTTATTCATGTGAGGCTTTCCAATATAAAGTAGATGGATTATTGGAGAAGGTGTCAAGGGACATGAAATAGAAGTGCCCAAAACATAAAATGTGGGCATAAGGATAAAATGACTTCTTGCGTAGTACATAATTAGCTCTACAAAAATGTTTTGGGTAGTTGTTTGTTTATTGTTCAACCTTTTTAAAGCCAGTTCGTTACACAGTATAAAATAACAGTCTTTGGTTTTTACTTCAGATCTCTCTGGCTGGAATTCATATTGCTTTTAAGAACAGGTTTAAAAAAATTGAATTCTGTCTTAATTTCAGTTTTTTTATTAGAAAAGAAGGTGTCTCATTAAAAAAAAAAAAGTGGGGGGAAGAAAAGTCCACAGGAGAGAAAGGAAAAGGGAAAAAAAAAAAAAGAAAAAGACAAGTCCACAGGATATGAACACTCAGCAGACACTGAAAACTATTATGCTCAAAAACAAGAGCGGGATGTGTATTCACATACCACAACACAGAGACTTATTTCATAGCTCAGTAATGCATACGTAATTAGCCAAATTTGCATAGGACAGCTGATAGCCAAATTTGTGTGGCACTGGAGACAGCTTCACTCCTTTGCAGTGAACTATGAACAGCAAATAAAGTTGCACAGAAGGCTGGATGTGGGTTAGCACAAGGGGGCTGCATTTTTGTGCCCAAATTCTGTATCTGTTTACAGACCTCTGTCTCAGTTAACATTTTCCCTAAACATACTCTAAATCACATATATTATGGCTGCAGGGAAATAATCATAGCTTTATGCTGCATCCAGTCACTTAGAATTATAATATAAACAGTAAAATGGCCTTCTTATTACAAGCCCTTTTTTTCTGGTTTAAATTCCGTTTTTTGAAAAAGGGCTTGTTGTGTTAATCTTGCTTTAACCAAGGATACAAATACCTTTCTATATGTGATTTTTTTTTTTAGGAGGGTAGTGTGTGGTGCATACAAGACTATCAAAATGGGATCTTAAATTGCCATAAAATATAAACTTAAGAAATTGTATTTAAAGAACAGCATATATTTATATTTTCTGAACTAGTTGTCTGTGAGCTGCGTGCTCTTCCATTCTGTCCTTCCTGACTGAGCTTGCATGTGTCTTTAGGTAGTATTTATTTGTCATTTTTTTTTGTTTTGTTTTAAGTCCAAAGGAAACACCCAAATAGTTGTTACTGTGCAGATTGTAATTATTATTTTTGATATTTTCTGTTGTGAGTTTGGATTTGTAAATTCTTCAGGAAAGAAATGCCACATTGAGTGCTGGTGGTAACTCTCCAGGGATTTGTTAAACTTTTATTTACCGTACATTATACACATAATTTCTTCCCGGTATTTTGGGTTATTTTGTTATTATTTAGGTCTGCTGAAAGTAAATGTGCTGAGGATTTGCCTAATTGTATAACAGTTTGTTTCTGATGAGTTTCTTTGATGGAAAAGGATAAAAAAAGCTCCCTTCTCCCCTCCCTCCTCCCCCCCCCCCAGTCATACCGGCTATAGTCCTTGAATTACGTGTGGTAGAGATGCTGCAGTCAATAGAACGACTTTTCTCCCTCCCCCTCATTTCTCCCCTCAGCTGTTTTTTTTTTTTTTTTTTTTTTTTTTTTTTTTA
>NW_020955626.1:549187-624278 GCF_003031625.1 Empidonax traillii | reverse complement strand
CTAGTTTAGAGGGGCAGGATTCCTGTTACCACTCCTTGCAGCCCTCAGTTCCCTTCTGAGAGGAAAAGGAGGATCTGGTACAGGCACTGATTTTGCATTAGCTCCCAGGAGGTATTTTTGGCAAATTGATTCTCCCAGGTAAAGAGCAAGTACTAAGGCTTCTTTTATTCTTTCCTTCAAAGCACATGTGACCTTCCAGGAGGAGCAGGGCTGTGTGTCCCTTGCAATGAGCTCTTTCTTCCACGGGAGCTGTGGTCGTGCTCTGGTTCAGGTCATGGTGAAGCCCGGCTTTTCCCCCACTTTATCCCTTGCTCCTCCTGCTTCCCTTCTGGGCATTCTGCAGGAGAGGTAGGAAAAACCCTCAGGAAAACCAAAGTAAGCTTTCCTTTTTTGACTAGAACATTTTGGCAGAGGGGCAGCAGTGGGGATTGGTGGAGCCCTGCCTCGCTGGCTGATGGAGTGGAGCTCCCCTTGTTGCAGCGTAGATCACGTCTTCCCTTGACAGGGTCTGGATGTTAAAGAAACCCAACATAAACCTCGATATGCTTTGGGTCAGAGATGTCAAGTAGAGCAGATTGCATTCAAGTTGCACATAAATTATTTAAAATGCCCATAAAGATGGGTCAAGGGTCCTTGCATTGGTAGGAACCCGTTTAAGCTTGTAATGCTGTAATTGTTTCCATACAATGGCCTTTTTGAACACACAGAGTGGAAATCCTCTGCAAGGTGCACAAGTTGAGAGAAACACGTGGAATTTATTGTAATAATGTTTCTACTTGGAAGTTCTCAAAATAATTAGCTTGATTTAGCGCTCTCATTTCTGCCTGTGTTCCAGACTACGTCCAAGCCTTTTTATGGAGCATAAATAGCTCCTTCATGTAGTGTTGGCAGCCGAATACTCATACTGTAAGAATAATGTAGACAGAGACCTTCTACCAGCACTGGGTGCAATCAGCTCTCCTGTAGGAGGCAGATGTTTTGGCAGAGGAACGTACCATGTGTTTCTTGAGTCAACCATCGTAAATTTGTGAGCAGTCAGTCCTTAAACAGAAAGGTTTGTTGTCTTTTTTTTTTTTTTTTCCTTCTTATATTTAGGGATAACTAGTTGTGGACTGATCCTATTAGTTAATGGTATTTAGATCACATGACTTATTAAGCTGCACAATTATGAGTGAATGAAGTTAACTCCAGTATGTGTATTTGAGCACTGTCAAGTTTTCCCAGCAGGCTTTCCCAGGTCTAATCCATGCTAATTTGTTCTTCTTACATTCTGACTGTAGTGAATGTCTCAAGCCAGACCAGATGAACGGGGTCAGATTTTTTTCCTGGTATAAATTGACACAGTTCCTGAATTCTTCTGCACTTGGTGGAGCTCTGCTGATTTATACCAGCCAGGAGTTGAGGCCACTTGGATTAACCTTGTCCTATCTGGTGACAAAGTTTGAGGAAAAACAAATACTTTGTACTTGCTATATACTACAGCAGGAAAACATCCAAGAAAATAGTAAAAAACTGTATAGGAGGGCTAATCTTGTGTAGGACGGGAGCTGTACGGATGCAGAGATACAGGACAGAGTCCCAAGGAAATGTAATTTATAGAGAGATGATTTGTGGCTGGAAATCTTGCACTGCTGTAAGTACTGGTGCATCCATAAAGGTAACCACAACTGCTATTTCAGATTTCCTTTGAAAAGTTTAATATTTCTTCACATTAAGAAGGAATGCTGTTTGAGGTTTTCCTCTGTGTATCAATAGACATGTAAAATACATACAAAGAACACAAAATATAGACAAACAGAGCAGGTCATAAGAGATGGTGTGAGAGAGCAATCTCCCCTAACCAGGGGGTGTCCCCCCGGGGAAGAAGATGCCTGGTTGTGTTGTGCTGTGGGTTCCCATCTTTAAGCAGCTGGTGGTGTGTGCTTGGGTGTGTCTAAAAACCACCCTCTGGTGGTGCCTGGTTGGGCTTCTGGAGCCTGGAGATGCTTCTGGCTTTCTGGCTTGGCTGATCCCTCTTGATTCATTCTGGAATGTGTTGGTTCTTCCCTTGAAAGTTGCTTTCTGTGGTTTGTTCTTAGCAGGGAGTTGCTGTGAACTGTTGGGATATGGTGCCATCCCGTATCTCCTGCTTTGTTGGTTGGTTTTTAGGTTTGGGTTTTTGTTGGTTTTTATCTGTTGTTTTTTTTTTTTTTTTATTATTATTGGTAGGTATAAAGTTTGGACTGAGGCTGGGCAGTGTTGTGGAGACAGTTCTGATTTTTCAGTTCTGGTGAGATGTGTAGGTCATCAACCTCATCAGAGCAAGAAATTCATTGTGATTGCTCTGGGAGGGAGGCTACTGGCTAATTCACGTGCTCTGAGAAGGATGGGGTGGGTGCCTGTGGGTAGTATGTGATTTTGGCATTTGCTCCTTGCTTTTGAAGTGCACCAAGCCCACCAGTTCCAAGCTCAGAAATAATCCACCTAAGAATAAATAACCACACTAAAACCAGAGATCCCTTGAAGAAACTGAGGCGGCAAACCACACCAAGAAGCCTTTGCAAAAGGCAGTGCAGAAGTTTTAGTGCTGCTCTTTAATATTCAAGATTTTATCTTTAGAAAAATAAACGTTCCCTTGGAATCAGTGATACGAAATCTGTGGCACCGGCAACAGAATGCTTATTTCTCTGGAGAGGCTGTAGGGAAGAAGGTGATGCTCATCTGAGCAGCTTGAGACCCCCACAGTGTATGTCGGTCTGATGTCAGTTCATTTGCTGAAACAAGCTGAAAACTGCAGCAGAGGAAAGCCCTGTCTGGAATAAGATTTCTTTAAAAAAAAAAAAAAAAAGAAAATAAAAAACCAATAAAAAAAAGTCAAACTTCCCCTTTGTGATTTATGATCCCTCTAACAATGCCACTTTCTCAAAGCCATGCATCATACACAAACAATGGGCCACATAGAAAAGCGCGCTCCCCGGAGTATTACCAAGCATGTAATTTTGTCTTTAAATTCTTTGGAGTGAATGGTAAGAACATGACTTCATAGGAACCTTTGAGACATTACAGCTTTTAATAATGCTTTGCTGCTACATGTAATACTTCAGTTTTACTTTTATTAATTAAATTGCTCCTTGCGTGCGTGTGGAGCGGGGAGGGGATCCCGTCCATCCCGGCACGCCCTGTGGCTGTGGGGCTGTGCTCTGCTTTGGTCTGATGGAGGTTCAGGAGGGTTTTTCCTCTGGTTTTCAGCTCCTGGGCAAGTGCATCCTTGCAGCCTCCCCTGTCCCTCCAGCCTTGCTGCCCACGAGAGGGTGCAGCTCTTCTTCCCCATCGTCAGCTCGCATGAAATACCGTGGGGTGCTCGGGGTTCCCACCCCCCACCGAGCTCGAATGCATGAAGTGAGTTGGCTCCTGCTTGTGCCCTCCTGCCTGGCATTGCTATCCCCTCACATCTTTGATCTTCCCAAACTTGTGTACGTGTTTTCGTAAGTTTTCAGGAAAATTGAGGTCAAACTTATTTCATCCTGTAATCCCTTTGCGCCCTCCCCCGCCATAAGATTTATTTTTTTTTTTAACAGGCACATCTTGCATTATGTAAAACATAGGTGGAGAAACATCTTCAGTAAATCTGCGTTGCCTCTCTGTCTGCAGCAGCAGGGTTTGGATCTGGCTGCTTATCTAATAAAGGGTGGAAGCTGCACTTTTTACAGCTTTTTGTAGCACAGTTTGTGGGCTTGCCCATAATAATACAATTATGAAGGTTAACAGGAAAAAACTGGGTCCAGGAGTGATTCCAGGCAGCTGGCAATGCCGACGAATTGGAAGCACACCACCAATGAAAACTGCAGTGAAAAGCAAATTAAACCTCATATCTGCCATCTCACTCGCTTTTCTCTGCTTTCCTGTTTGGACTTGAAAGGTGATTGGAGCCAAGGCAGTGACAGTTGACGGAAGTGCTGCAAGGAGAGAGTATTTATTTACAGTGAATCGTGGTGATGCTTGTTCAGGATGCGGTTTCACGCAGGATGTTCTGTCCCCACCCCCGGTTTGATCATTTCTCCAAAAAAAAAAAAAAAAAAAAAAAAGGAGGGGGGGGTTAAAAAAGAAAAAAAGCTTCTTGATTGTTTGAGGCCACAGCAAATGCTTGGAGAAACACTGTGCAGCATGCCTGTACTTGGAGTGTGCGGTAATGTGCTGTTGGAGGAAGTTCCTGTATTAGGCACAGAGGCTGCTCGGGACCAACTCCTGCCCAGATGTGTTCAAAACCCAGTGTTGGCCCTATACATTTAAACTGGGAATAGGCTGGGTGGGTCCCTGTGCTGCCAGCAGTGGCTAACGCAGGCCACCCACTCTGATGTCAGCAGCACTGCCAGCTGATGTCTGTAAATTTATTTTGGGTGAGGGAGGAGAAAGCAGAAGTCATCCCCCTCTGTAAGTTTTAATACATCAAATAAATGGTAATCTAGAATTCAGTTTGAAGAGGGTTACTGGGGTGTGGGATACTCTTAGAATTTGTGAGAAGATTCCCCTCCACTGTTTCACTGCTGGGATCACAGAATGGTTTGGGTTGGAAGGGACCTTAAAGATCATCCAGTTCCAACCTCTGGCTGTGGGCAGGGATACATTCCATTAGACCAGGATGCTCCAAGCCCCATCCAACCTGGCCTTGAACACTTCCAGAGATGGGGCAGCTGCAGCTCACTGGCAGCAGGGAGCTGTTCCCCAGGGATGTTGGTTTG
Organism: Empidonax traillii; assembly: GCF_003031625.1. Lineage (NCBI taxonomy): Eukaryota > Metazoa > Chordata > Aves > Passeriformes > Tyrannidae > Empidonax > Empidonax traillii. The sequence continues at coordinate 619,560 of NW_020955626.1, read as the reverse complement.
GGTTGGGTGCTTGCTGTGGATCATCCCAGGCTGCGCAGAACCCGCTCACGACCGACTTTACAGCCCTCACACCTCTTGCTCCCATATCAGCCCCAGCACCGATTGGTTTTGTAGAGCTCCTGACAGGCAGGCAGAGATAGTAACTTCTGTTAGTACCAGACAGGGCCTGTGATTAGATAGGGAGAGTTCCTCTATCTCATTTCTTTCCGAGATAGAGCATGGGGCTTAGGGATGTGCTCTAGTGTATGTGGCTCCCTTCACGGGCACTGAGCGGGGAAGCTATTGGAAACTTGTGGGATTGCAGTGAGGAGTGAATATGGGGTTTTTTATTTATTTACTTTGACATTTTCTTTTAAACTATTTTTAAGAAGTACATTTCCACCAGTTTTTCTGTCTGGAAGAAGGAATCTGATGGTTGGGGTTTTTTTTTCCACTCACAGCTTTTAATTACACCACTGCCATCATCGGGCCCTTTCTACAACTCCCACATTGTTCAGCAGACACAGTGAAATGTTTTTAGGAACCTATAAAAGCCAGTAATTTGCATCCAGAGGCCATGGTTGTAGTCTGCATTCAGGCAAGGAAGCAACTGCCTGGATAACTTTATGGCCAGTACATGTGCTGCATTGTGTAGTGCCGGAGAGGAGCGGGGCTGCTGCCCGCCCGCGCCTCCCGCACGGATCGCATTGCATGTACCATTTAATTAAGTAATGAAGTTGTTAGGGCTCCTAGCTGGGAATCCAGCTCCCCAAAGGTCCATTGTGCCAGGGAGCTGAGCCGCAGCCAGCCAGCCCTCCGCGTGCTGCCGAGCCTGCTTCGTTCTCTGGCTCTGCAGTGGCTTTTCCCAGTCTCTCCCCAGCTTTTGCACGCGGTGGGAATGATCTGTGCCTCCTTTTCGTGGTGGCTTCCCCTTAGTTCTCGTGTGGAGTTGAACCTGGAGATAAGTTGTGTTGTTCTTGGTGCAGGATACAGCCTGGCAGTCATGTGAAATGGTTCTTGCTGCGGGTGATGACTGACTTGACACGGGGCATCGAGGACTCCTACGCATCCACAGCTTTCAGAAACCATCGGTTTCTGAGGCTAACGAGGGCCTCATGTTGCAGAAATAAGTTAAGGTTTAGGACGAGATTTGCAAATTTGCCAAAGAGATTTTTTTTTTCCCCCCTCATATCTGTTTGAATTCGGGCAGTCAAAACATCTTTAGTAGCTCTGAAAATGTCACTGTGGAAGATCCTGCTCATGGCTGGTCTAGCTGAACAGAAAAGGCCAAGATGCTCCAGAAAAGGGAAAACATCATCTCTTTTTAAAGGTGGTAGGATGGCTGTGGTTTGGTATTTGTTGTGTAAAAATTGTAAGTAATTTCTTAGCAAGAAAGAAAGAGCTGCCTGTTGTCAGCAAGCTGTGAAACCGTGAGATACAGGGCCTCAGAGCATTCAGAAGCCAGGGAAGAATTGTCCATAAAGTAGCTAAAAAAATCAGGAATATTCACCTCAAAAAAAGAAAAAAGAGCAAAAAGGCTTTTAATTGAATTGGGTCTGATTTTTTGGAAGGGGTCAAGGCTACTACTTCTAACTAGTCTGAATTAAACTTGGACTTCCCAACCACTTAGAATTTAACATGCACTTTTATTTTAATCTGTGGTGTGTGCCTTTCAGACTGCCAGTCTTCCCAGTCAGGAGCACAACATAGTTTTTTTCATTATTGCTTTGTACACTTGTGCTTCCCCACCACCATATATTCTGTCTGTCTGAAAGCATAAAGCACAGCTCTGCTCCTTGAGTGGGAAATAACAGTAAGGATAGTATGGGATATGTGGGATGCCTCTGCCCCCCACGCCGGTCTTCTGGTCCCAAGATTTCCCAATAGTTTCAACTATTTCAGCTTCTTAAGTTATATCAACATCAACAAAGAAATAAAGCCAGGTCCTTACTTTTAGCACAGACACCATGAACAGGCTATTCAGTGTGTGCTCGGCTCCCAGCAGGCTCATTGGTGCCAGACAGAGGAGTTTTTGATTCCCTGTTTTCTTCCTCCATCTGAAAAGGCTCTGGCTGGGGCTGAGATGTCTGGTGTTGGACAAGGGAACTGAATACCCAGTGGGCTCAGGCTCTTCAGTGCTCACTGATACTCTTTCAACCTGGGGAAGAAAGAATGGTTTGGCGAGGATGGGCAAATGTTCTTCTCCAGGAGGGTTGGGCCGTCTCCTGATGGGCACCCCAAATTTAAGGGGATGCAGGGCTGTGGGCACGTCTGTCCTATGGGGCCAGTGGGGGAAGATATGCCCTTGGGAGGAAGGGAGATGGGGAGACAGTGTTCCCTCGGGCCTCAGAAAGTTATCTGGGAGTCAGAAATGTGCAGGGTTTGTACGTAACCCAGCCACGTCGTGCCGAAACACGCTCCTTGAAACGGGGCCGGGGTGAGCCGGCAGTGACTGACAGTGCCTTCTCCTGCCCAGAGCCTGAATCCAACTGCTTTTCATGGCCTCAAGTGTTTGCTGAAGTGGTTCCGAGCCAAGACAGGAAACTATTTGACTTCGGGTGCTAGAGAGCTCCTCTCATGGTATTTACAGATAAAAGGGGAGGAGTTGAAAACCTTAGTCCATATTCAGCCCAATCTGATAACCTCCAGGGATTTTATTAGTTCAAAGAAATTTTGGATAGCGAACTTGTGTGCTTAACTGGAGCTGAAGCCCTAACCCTTGGAGGCATCCAATCCTTAGTAAAAACCTTAGAATAACAAATGCTGCTTGTAACTCTCTTTTTTTCCTCTTCTTTTTTTAAATATTTTAAACCACTAGGCCATTCTTAAAGTTAATACATAGGTGAGAATATGTCCCTGATCTTTAAAATGAAGTGTCTCTCCTGTGCATTGATGGCACAGAAAGCGATTTTGTTCAACAGATTTCCGCCTGTGAGGGGCTAAAAACAAGAAAGGTGAGTTATATTCAGTAGCTATATGGGCAGAATGTGTTTTATAGGAATAGATTAGGGAAGCAATAGTAAAATGACTGTTTTCCACAATGGTTTATGGGGTTTACCAGATAGCTTAATGCTGGTGTCCTCATGCTGGACGGAGATCACCATGGCCTCTCCGCATGTGATGGTTGTGTTGTAGGTGGAAATGTTGAAAGGATGAAAGAAAAGGGGACCCTGTGCAGTCCCTCCACCTTGGAATTAGGTATACCCTGGCATTTCCCTGGTGTCAGATTGGAGTTTCTCCTTGGACAACTTGTCTGCTCTCACCCTTTCCAACGGGGTGGAAACAACTCCTATCTCTCAACTTTCTCCTTTTGTCTTAGTTTTTATTTCACCACTGGCTGTTATGCACCTTGGGCATGGTACAGGCTCTGCTGGAGGCAGTGGAGAGGGTCTGGTAGGACCCTGAGTGCATTGCCATGTTTTCAGACTTTTTTTTTTTCCTGCAGACTGTTCCTTTTTTTGCAAGCCTAAAGCTACCTTATGCTTTAAACAGGCAGATTCACTTACTGATTAAAAAGCATTGTTAATTTAGAAGGAAGCCCACATTCTTTCTCAACACCATCATTAATTAAAGACTAGGAAATTGCCAATTCACCCAACATTCACATCCTTACCAGCCTATGCTCACATAATTTATTGCCCAAATATCTTAGTGCCCAAGTACATGCTGAGGCCCGTAGACAAAACTTAAACTCCAATCTCATGTATTTTTTTTTTCCTATGCATAATTAAGATGATTGCCTCTTAAAACCTTGCTTATTTTTGGTAAAACACCTTTGTTTTTCTGAGGTTGGGTTTTTTAGACTGTGCCCAAACATGGGCACTGACTGTGGCTGCAGCTTTATGAAACTGTGTAATTCTGCGTGTACGGGTGTGAATCATAACCCCCAGATGAAAATAGCTCCTTCAGAGCCATGTCTCTGGGAGGAGGGAAGAACTCCTGCGATACCAAACAGTCCCTTAAGTCGTCTTCTCACAATTATGAAACGTTGCAGGCTGGACATTATCAGAAAACAAGAGTTTTGTGTCGAGTTTTGTGCCGGTGAGGGTAATGTAACTCTGCGAAACCCACTTACAGCTTAGACACATCATTCATGAGTTACACCATGGCTCCGAGCTCATGGCAACGACGAGTGTCTGGCAATCCCCGCCATCTGGTGAACTCTGATGTGTATTTGAACAGCACGCTGTGTTAGTGTGCCTATATACAAGACATATTCGCACACAACATATAGTGGCAGGGGAAAGAGAGAGAAATTATGTTTCAGCTGTGAATGACTTATATTTACTCAAGCAGCAAAGAAATAGCTGATAGCTCACGAGTGATCAAAGCTCGTGGTGAGTTACAGAGGTCTTTCCTCACCAGTGAGGAAGATATAGCACATTTCAACCTGCTGTATATCCTTTTAGTCCAACACACACGTTTTAATGCTTATTTTTATTTTGGTGTAGAGGCCTTTCTACTTTGCACAGCAAATGTTTTTTTTTTATTTTTATTATTATTAATTTTATTTATTTTTTTTTAAATTTTTTTTTTTTTTGCAATCTCTTCTGCCTCTTCTCTGTCTGCTGCTGATGCCAGAGACGGAGCAGATTGGGAAGCCTTTGAACACATTACTGGTTGAACTCAAATGAGATTTCTGTATTGCTTGGTTGCAAGCTCCTGTGATGAGCATAAGGAATTTAGTTTTGATTGACATGATGTACTCTTAAAGCAAAAGTGATCTATCAGCATTCAGGCACCCGCAACTTGTTTTTTCTTTCGTGACAGAGAATGGTTTTGTTGCAGTTGTGCTACACCGTGAAGGTTGAATTGCAGTTTCCCTTTGAGTCCTCTGATGGAAGAGGTAGAGAGGAGTGAGTCAAAACCAGGGCCATTTTAGGTCACTCCTAACAAACCAGGCTTGAGGATCTTCTCAGTTTCTGTTGCTCTGACTGTTTTGTGTTCAGCCAGCTCTTCCTCTCGTGCACCAGAACGCTCATTCCAGTACAGAGTATTTGCACAGATGACACAACGTTATCATCTTCAGCTTGGGTCGCTTTATAAAAGGGGTTTTTGCAGTTAACACACCCGTGATCTTATACCACAAAGAGAACTGGTTTGGTGAAAAGATATGATATATCCTGAGACAGTCTGAACGTGAGACATCCTCCCTCTCCCCTCCTTGTGCTCGTCGCTGAATGTGAAACCTCTTCGAAATAAGCTGCTCTCCAAATGAGTTATTATTTGGCCTGTGTCGGTATAGAAGACACGTGAGCATCCTCTGGGAGGAAATATCATCTTATAAATTAACCTTTGAACTCGGGAGAGCTGGATTGTGGTTTTTATTCAGCTGCTTTGTAGGGCACTGGGAGGTTATTTAACCTGCCTTTTTCAGGTCTGGGAGATGGGTACAGAGCTCCTTACCCCCACCAGCGCCTTGCGTGCATATCCCTTCTGTCTGGGGGCCTGGGGCATCAGTGTGTGAAAAGCCATCAAAATAAAACTATGTATTACTGGTGATTTTGTTACTATTTGCAAACAGTTGAACCTGCACATAACCCTTTAGGGAGAGGATTGATTCGAACAAGGATTAAAGCAGTTTAAAGAAAGTTCACAAATGCTGAAGTTTTTTAAGAGTCATATGCTGTCGAGGCTTTGGTGATGAGCATCCTTATAAGTTGCCTGTGCTGCCCTTTTCCAACTCACAAAGCCTTCCAAATAGATTATTACTGGGTAATGTGGTTGTAGGTCCCACGTGAAGTTTATATGGTTTGTAATGCCTGTTTAAGGGAAATTCAGGAATCTGGTGTGAAATTGGAAAGGCTCCTTATCCCCGGGGTGGGCTTTCCTCATCTGTGATCATCATGGCAGGTCCTTTTGGGGGAGCCTGTTGCTCTGCTTCCCATGCCCTGCCCGATGAGGAGGATAACCGAGGGAATGCTCTGGCATCAGTAAAAAGTTTTACAGTTTATCAAGTACAGAAATAATACGTTGGAGGAATTTTAGATATTTTATTTTTTTCCCCTCTGGAAATGTAGGTATGTGGGGTACTGGCTGTACGCACCAGGCTTTAAAGCTCAAAACGAGTGATGAAATAATTTGGGATTAATGTAGTGAGCGTGAAAATAAACATCTGAAGATGGTATTTTTCAGGAAGTGCTTCTAAGACCACCTTCAGTTTTACATTTCCCATTTATTTGGGCAGATTTTGCTGACTCTTATAGGAGAAAAGGTTACATTTTTGTAGACAGTGAATACCCCTCTGTGGGGCAGGTCCTTGCTTATCCAATTGTCCTTTGAATCATTCTGAATATGTTAATTCAATATCCTCCTCTTTGTCATCCTGCTCCTGCGTTTTTTCTTCCCAGGTTCCACTCCTGGCACTCTGCAGCTTCCCATTTCTATTTCAGTGTTTCAGGCGCTGCTCAGAAACAGATGGATGGCGAGATTTCAACCCCACCTCCCAACTTCCACATACAGTCCACATCTTGCGCCGCATTCGTGAGCACAGACAGGCAACAGGGCGCCTGGTGTTTGCTTTTTTTGATAAGTTCATCCCCAAACCAGAGCTTCCCCATTTAGGTCGGGTGCTCTACCATCAGCAATTCCCTCTTTTCCCCAGAAAAAATGGCAAAAGAAAGGGATATTAATGTGTTTGAAGCAGAGGAGGGTGGGGCACACGTGCTTTTCGGAAGCGGGCTGTTTACCCTTACATCTTTTGATGACTTTGGGCAGGGTGGTTGGTTTTTTTTTTTTTGCAGGTATGCCCAGTGCTGTGTGATTGCCCTGGGAGTGATGCGATACCGGCAACAAAACCTCAGCTCTGAACATTTGCTTTTCCTCCTTAGCTTTGCGGCGCCCGGGTTTTGATGTCTTGCTTCTCAGAAGGCTTTGACGGTAGTAATAACGGAAACAGCAAAAAATGTCAGCTTGACTACTGTCTGCGTGTCGGCACTAGTCCAGGGAGTTTCAAAGGGATGTTTTATTGATTCTGTAATTGCACAGTAGAATGGACAAACTGAACTGTACCTCAGGGCAAGGAAAGCCCCTGTCTGAACGGCATCTGTTGGATGTATGCGCTGCTGTAATTTGGGCAGGGAGTGCTCGCTGGGCGGTTTTGAACCAGGGGACTGAAATCTTGGCTTAACCCTTTCGTTGTAGGCTATGAGAGCTCCTGGTTTTGCCTTCTGGTTGCAGAAAAAGAGCTGCTTTGGGGGGGTCTCTTTTAGCACAATTCAGGGCTTCGCTGGGATTTACACCGGTGTTGCTTTTGAAAGGAAATTTGGCCCATGATCTCTTCCTGGCATTACTCTCCAAGTAGGCCCTTCCTCTGGGATCCTGAGCCCATAGAATTGTAACTTACAGTGTCGCCTCACTTGCAAAATCCACTTCTTAACTGAAAAACTGGTCTGAATCTCTGATGAAATATGCCTGCGTTGTAGTGCTCCTGCCTGGGAGCTGGTAACTTCCTCTAGCATGAGCTGATTACTTTCCAAAACTGAAGGAGTGGACTGAGCTGTTTTGCTAAAACAATTGCAAATTAAATTTGTAAACTTTTGCTGTTGCCATATTTTTTCACTGGCATGCTGTCTGCGTGCTGTGTCTTTAATTTGGTGAGAACACAAATCAATTAGGCTAACCTACAACAGTGCAGAAACTGGGGGGGGGGGGGAAATTAAAATACACTGTCTTGACTTGATATGTGGGTGCCCAGGGTTTCTGTCTCCAATATTCTGTGTTATTTCTGTTAGCCAGCTAGAGCTGGGCATCGTCCCCAGGGCACAGCTCACGAATCCAAGGGGTAGAAATGCAGTGTTGGAGGAAAAAGTGTCCAGCCCACCTCCTTCAGGAAAAGTGCAAGTTTGGCTTCTGTGTTTTGTAGTTTCAGGATTAAAGGAAGAAACAGCTGGGGATGGGCATGTGCTTGGGGATAGGAGGGTGGCAGCACACACAGGAGCACCCAGCTGGAGCTGGTGCCAGCAGATGCCAGTGGTTTGTGAACTAAACCCTGATTTTGGAGTTTCCACTGCTCTTAATTATGGCCATGATCAGGTCATTGCCTCCCCAAAGCTGAATATAGGCAGGTGGTTCTGAGTTTAGACAGTGAGATGGTGTTTATTTTTAAAATTTATGCAAACCTCCTTTAATGCATTGTTTTGAAATCTTGATTTTAAACTCAGTGCTCTTTAAAAGCAACTTTCTGGGAAAAAAAAATGCAGTGCAGTTCTGCCCTGTACTGGATTTTAGTTGATTTTTACAAGAAAGTACTGTGTGAACGAGAGATGAGAAGGCTCAGGGGAGATCCCATTGGACCTTTCAGGGGACTTATAGAAAAGAGGGAGAGCAACTATTTACATGGGCAGATAGTGATAAGACAAGGGGGAATGTTTTTAAATTAAATAAGGGGGGATTTAGATTAGATGTTAGGAAGAAATTGTACAATGTGAGGGTGGGGGGGCCCTGGCACAGGTTGCCCAGAGAAGCTGTTGCTGCCCCATCCCTGGAAGTGTCCAAGGCCAGGCTTGGAGCAACCTGGGCTGGTGGGAGGTGTCCCTGCCCATGGCAGGGGGGTGGAATAGGATGATGGTTCCTTATGGTCCCTTCCAACATAAACTGCTCTGTGACTCGATTAAATGAAAAAAACATGTCCAGTTTATTTTTTGTTGACATTGCTGAACTTCTTTATCCAGAGCCTTGCATGTTGTGATAACATTCATACACAAAAATAGGCAATTAATATTAGGGATGTGGAGCGCTCTGCCAGTTCAACAGAATGAAAAAGTGAAGACCATCTCCAGTAATGTGCATTGCAGAAATCAGCTGGGGAAGATCCTGCATCTGGGATTTGCTCCATCCCCTTCTGGTGGTTCAGAGGAGTGTAGATTGTGTACTAGCAGCAACAGCTGTACTTTGGGGTTTTTGCCAGAGGAAGAGCAGCTTTATTCTCTATTGGGACTAGAATGCCAGAGATGTGTTGATTAGTAGAGGAGGGGAACACTGCCCAGTGCAGCTGATACAGTGATCTCAGTACATAATTAACCACAAGTACACTTTGATCAAGTCCAAAACTCACAGTCCTGTTGAAAGGAGTAGTGAGATCTTGATTTGTCTTACTTGGTGAAAGATAGGTGCAAGATAGTTTATCTTATCTGATTTTATATTAAATTCACAGCCAAGGTATTGGAAGTCTCTAAGACCAGTAGTGCTGAGATTAGTCAGGACCCACAGCGGTGTAAGGCAAGGGGCCAGTGAGCACAGACAGCAAACACATCATTGCAAGGCTTGTTCTACATCAGCCTCCTCATTTGGAGGCAGGCTTAATAAAAGCTGAATAGAAATTAAAATATCAGACTGAACTAGTAGTTTTAACATTTGGCTGAGTCTTTATCACCTTCCTCCCCCATCTCTGACTTTTGTCAGATTGCTCATAATTTCAGTCTCAGTGATCTGACTCTGTTGTCTTCCTTTTTTTTTGTTTTTAAATAAGAATGGTGGGGTGAGTGTGACTGAAAATACAGAATGTGCACTAATATTTCCTGTGCCACATCAAATCGCCAAAATGACTAAAGAACATCCTGAACGCTAAAATTCTCAGCACATATTTTCTGTCAACACTAACGCTGAAGTGGAATTGTCCCAGCCAATCAGACATGGGAAAAACACTGACTTACTGACCCAGAAAAAGCTGTATTTCCCAATTTTTGCAGTGTCTCTGCTCTGGTTGTCAAGGAAAGGTGGCCAGAGTCAGTATCTGTGGTAGCACAGTGTTTGGAATCCCGAAGGCACTCCAGGCACATCGATGTGCATGTTCAGGGAAGGGTTGCTGAGTCCTGAGGGCAGTAGCCATGGGAAGCAGGCGTTTTGCCAAAGCTCCACTGAGTATCTCTCTGCCTTGCTGATAAAAATCATTCATGATTTTTGGCAGTGACTGTTGCAACAGTATCTGTAGCTGGTTTTGTGATGCCCCGAGTCCATTGATGACTACTTGTAAAAAAAAAAAAAATATATATAAAAGGCTTGTGGAGTTTTCCAAATAATTGCTTGCTGGGTGCCTAACAGCTGCTGAGGAATGTTTTCAAGAACATCCGTAGTGCTGCCTTCAGAAAGATCTTTGATGGAGATGGAGTTCTCTGGAGTTGTTTTAATTAACTGTGGGCTCCTGCCAGCATATGACATTTCTGAAAGCTGTGATTGGATATCCAGGAGCATCGTGGCTGGGAGCAGCCCCTGGTGTCTGGAGAGCTGATGCTTTGCTGCCCAGGGCCAGAGCTGGCTGAGAGAATGAGCTGGGAAAGGCTGTGTGGGTGCAGGGAGAGGGCATCGTGCGCTGGGGCGAACTGAAGTGTGCAAGAGTCGGGTGAAAAGGAAAACCCATGAAATTCCTCAGTTCCCAGATCTCCTTTGTCTCTTCCTTATTCCCCGTCCCCTCAGGCCCAGCACTGCCAGGCAATGTGTACCTTGGTGCCAGAGGGGAGTTGGGCTGCTCTGAGGCGTCCTTAGTGCCAGAGGTGACCTCGGGACCCATCTCCATGCAGTTGTTGTAGCATCCCCACCGCAGGACACGAGCACCTCCCTTCCTGCTCTGGGAGCAGTTTCGCTTGAGTGGATTGACAGGTGCCTTTATGGGCAGCATCACCAAGAGCAGCAGAAAGTCCCTGGTCCTGGGCTGGGCACCGAGGGTGGTGCTGGACCTGCCCGTGTGTCTGTCCGTGCTGACATCTCCTCGCGTAGCTGCTGGTGCTTGCTGCTGCATTTCTTTTTTTTTTTTTTTTTTTTTTTTTTTTTTTTTTTTTTTTTTTTTTTTTTTCTTTTTTTAACCCACATTAATTTAATTATTTCTGTTCCTGGAAATTTCTGTCCAAGATTTGATTGTAAGAGCCGGGTGTCTGGAAGATTAATTTGTCCTTTTGGACTGCAGCTGGGCTGTTACTATTTTATAATCATGGACAGTGGCTGTAAGGAGCGAGGAAGGATGCAGTAAAACACAGCGATGCTGACAGTGTAGAAATAGTGCATCTTCTTGCTGTTTGATATTTTGATAGAAACCTTTTATCACTTTAAAAACTGGCTGTGTATCAGTACGATATGTTAAAAACAGAAGTAGGAAACTGCAGGCTTTTAATTTGTGCCATTTGAACCCTCTTACCTTGGATGAATGCGGCGTGTAAATTATAGTTCCCATGAGGTAAAAATCAGTCAAATGCTACTTAACCTTTACTCTGCCATGTTTCGTGTTCCATTTGTGCTTAGGAGAATATGTGCATATGCTTTCATCTTGCTACCATGCAAAATCATCCTTAGGGTTCCCGTAACGACTCAAAAGGCCTTTAAATTCGGATTTAAGGTGAGCGAAACTGCTGTCGTCTTAGAGATCTTAGGGCTGAAGTGGTTTCAGAAATTTTGTTTACCCTTCAAAGGTGAGGAGCTGGAAGGTGGTTATTTTTCGTTCAGCATGGCCTCAGCGATTGCTGCTGCTTCTAACTGGTTTATTTGCATGGTTGTAGCTGTGCTGGGTATGTTTGTGCTGGGTGTTCGTGGCTCGGAATTGGTATTTCCCGGAGTTGGTCTCCTGCAAAATAGCTTGTTTTTTCTTAGTTGTTTCAGGAAAAAATATTCAGCTACTTCAGTTTTTTAATATGGACAGCAACTTCTCTCCGTGATAATTTCCTAGTAAAAGAGTCGGAAACTTGTCAATTTTGGTGCTTGATATGCAAAATACCTGACCCAGAAACCGCCAAATTTCCTAGAAAAAGTTTTCTTTTGACTTGCGTGTTTGGATCAGATTTATGGTTCTCAGTGAAGTTTGTGCCTAAAATGCCACTTACTTAATTTACTAAATTGTATTGATGAGAGTCTTAAAAACGGAATTTGGCACTATTTAGAGGCACTTATCTACTCTAGTTTCGGAAGAGCGAGGTTTTTATAATAAAAAGCAGAAAAGAAATTCAAGATGTTTTCCCAGTGATCATTTTCATTTGAAAAAAAAAAAAAAAAAGAAAAAAACAGCAAAAGAAGAAAATTGGGGAAATGAGAAACACTGTTTTCAAAATAGCCGAATTGAGAGCCTGTACAACATTTGCATTCTGTTAATTCAAGGGTTCCTGCAAAATAATTGATAATAATAATAAAAAAATAATCGGTTATGTCTGCACTGGTGAGTTGCAGGGATTCCAGTGGGAACAGATGTGCTCCTGTGCTGGGAAGCCTCAGTGGAGTCACTGCCCTGAGCCAAACAGGAGCTGCAGCAAGAGCCGGGTGTTCCACTCTCACCCCGACACCCCTCGTGCTGCTCACCCGCCTACAGCGGAGACTCGGAGTCTAATTGAGTAGTTAAAAATAATGTTTTTAACACTTTTATTTTTTTTCCCCCTTTTTTTTTTTTTTTAAGAGAAAAAGGAAATTAAATTTTCCCTAACATGCCGTGGTTGGAACAGTAGCAGTAAAGGGAAGTGCACAAGTTGGCATGGTTTGTAATGCTTAAGTTGGCTGTACTGGATATCTTATACATTTAATTATATATACTTGTTACTGTATAGAAATATTAAATTTCACACTTAACAGGGACAAACAAATTAAGAAGTTTATTACGTATGTTCAGTGTGGCAAAATAGGCGCTTGCGGAGGAAGTTTTTGCTTTAAACAAGCTTGGGTTTAATCATAATGATTCATGTATACAGAATCAAACCTTGTGTGTTTGTTTTAATTCCTTTTCTGCTCATTCATGAGGCAGAATTCCTGATGATGTCCATGACTGGATATCTGCAGGTGCTCACCTGAGTAAAAAATGAGTAAAAATGGATGAAAGACCATGAGAATTGGCATTTCCCCCCCCTTTTTGTGTAACTGTGCTTTGAGTAAATAAAGAAATACTTGACACAGCCTAGAAGCAGGGAGTGGGAACAGTGTGCTGAGTTTCATTTCTCCTCCACAGGCTTTGTAGGCTTTGGAGAGTCTTTGCAAACAGCCTGGCTGGTGTATTTATTAATGTAGAATGAGAGGTTTGATCAAAACGTTTACTCCTTCAGGCCAAAAAGTTTTTGTTGTGGTTAAGGGGAGGGGGGGGGGGAACCCCACGAGGGGAAGAAAGTAAGGGAAAAAGGAATGGTCTTGGAAAGCCTGGAGTATACCTTTATCACCCTTGGAGAGTCGTGCTGAGATGAGTATTCTTGTTTGCAGAGCTGAGAAGAAAAGTGAAAATTAAACATAAATAGTTCAGAACTACTTTGATTTAAGAGGTTTAACTAATAAACGTGAACTGCTTTCAAAAAAAAAACCAAAAAAAAACAAAACCAAACACCCCACACCAAAATAAAAAGTGCTTAAAATACTTGTAAAGTGCATGTTTTTAGGAGTTGTGTTAGGAGCCAAAGGCTGGCTGACTCCATACAGTTGTCAGATGCGTAAATAATGAAACTATAAAGTGTGACACTCACTTGTGGACAGTCCCTAATTTTTCCCCCAACCTCTTCAAAAGCCCAAACAAGAATATAAAGAAGTTTCAAATGCGAAAAAAAAAAAAAATTAAACTTGATGTTTGTTGATGCTTCAAATATGAACACAGTCAGAAAGCCAGGGAAGTAACTGGCTCTGGGAACAATCATGTTAAGCACAGATCAGTGATGAAGTGAACAACTTGATTTGTATTATTTTTCTCCTGTAAATGGTTTGTTTCACTTTGCTGGAGTGTGGTTTCAGCTGATCTTGTTTGTGTGCACAGACTGGGTAGTAGTGAAGCTGGGAAATCATTTGACCTTCTGATCTGTGTAATCACTGACCGACACGTTGCAATATTGGTATGTCATGGCTTTAGGTGGTTTAGTAACATTAATGAGGCTGGTAACTTGAGCTGACTGTGTTTTTCAAACATCATTATTTTCTCTAGCAGTTTCCTAAGTGTTACACATCTCTGTAGCCATCTCTGCAGTTGGATTGGAAGTGCCCCTTTTGGGGTCTTTGCAGTTAACTGTGCATTTTGTATGTTAGATAGCTGGTCTGAGGCTCTGTTCTGAATAATGCACCCACCACATAGGAATAAGTGTGCCTTGACATTTGAAGAGTCTTTTGAGGGCTAGAACAGAAAGATTGCAGTGACAAAATTCCAGATTCTGTGGCAGTGCCCCTCAGCAGAGGTACCTGGCCACGCATCTACAGTAAATGCAGTGACGAGCATCTTATTTTGGGAAAATGTTCAGACAATGCAGCAATCTAGTTTTGAAACAGCTTCAAACATTTTACCACTGAAACCTCCAAAGCAAATGTTACAGAACATGCAGCTTGTCTGTTTATCTTCTCTAAGACTATGTGAAGTCGCATGTGAAATGCGATAAGAATCGCAGTATCTCCTTTGGTTGCTCAACATGAGAAGCTGATGAAGAGACAGTCATCTTCAAGACATTCTTCAGAATAGCAGCAGAACAGATAGGTTTGATAGTCTGTCTTTGTACAGGGATGAAAGTGAGATTGTAACGCAAGTAGGTAGGCACGGTGTTTCTTTTAAGCCTGGCCTAGGAGAAGTGAGGACTTTGGTTCGGCTTAGCCATCAAGCTCTTATTTCTGGCATTCCTGGAGTCTGACTGCTCCCTTGTGCTTGTGTCCATGCTCCTGTTCCTTTTTTACAGTTGCTGTCCTAGGGGTCATGTGGGTTGTGTTCTTTGCTGTGTGTCTGGCATTGGTGGGTGGGAAAGCTCGCTGGTCCTGGGGGTGTGTGCACGCTGGTGCTCCTCCATCCCATCGCCGGGCATGGCAATGCAAACCTGCAATACAGAAAGTTTACCAAAAGGTGAAGAAAAGTGGATTCCTGCTCCTTACATGGTGTCCAAAACAAACTGAAGCTCCTGCACCAATAAGCTGGTGTTTTTATGGATGAAGTGATTCTGTTCAAAGCCCATGGCAGAGCCTGGCAGTAGGAGAGTGGTAATTTATTCTCAGTCAGTGCTGCTCCACCAGAGGAGAGGCCATCATCTTCTCTTCTGTGGAGCTACAAGGATCCAGTGAATTCAGGTGGAAAAAGATCTGGGTTTTGTTTTTCTTACCCCTTACACAATCATAAGGCATCTTTTGTAGATCATTCCTCCTCTGAAGGTATTGATATTAAGGATGTGGAAAAGACTGAAGTGGAAAAGAAGAGCATGTAAATCATTCTTCATAACAGAAATACGGAAAACAAATGTTCTCAAGTGCTTGAGTGTGAACTAAACTGAGGACAGAATGCAGGCATGAAGCTTCATTCTCTTTCCTGAGGCAGGGAGAGCCTCAGGGAATGGAGTTTCTCCATCCCAGGAGGTGCATTATGAAGCTTTGTGGTCCCCATGAGCTTAGCAGAGCACCAGCTCTGTGCAGAAAAAAGGGCCTTGCATTGTTCCAGGGGCCCAAGGCCAGGCCTGAGCCCACTGTTCAAATTCCCTTTGCCTGATGTAATGAGAAGTGGCTTATTCCTCTTATTTTGTGTTTCAAAGAATAAACTTGAAATAGCTAGGCTGTTCATTTCTGAACTTAAATTTTTGTGGGTACTTTTAGAGAAGCGGCACATAAAATATTTTAATATCAACAGCAGTGTTGCTTTTTTTAATACTAATTATTATTCTAAATAAAACAGTAGAACCGATTTCAAATTCACTTCTGCACTACACAACCCGTGTTCACGCTCTTAGGGAAGCTGAAAATCTGTTTTATTCTGCTGTGCATGAATCCAGTGGATTGACAGGGGGTTGTACAGAGCAGCGTTATGGGGGGATGACTGTCAGCCCCCAGCTGTGGGAGTGATGCAGTGGTGGGGAACACGCAGTTGCACAACATCAGGTTGCTGCTTGGCTGCTCCCTTTCCTGGCGAGGAGGAAAGGACAGTGATGGAACTGAGGTTCTCCAAGGAGACCTTTAAATCACGGGGTAATGTGAGGGTTGGGATGTACACAGGTAGTGGGGAAATCATAGCAAGATGGAATGAGTTAGATAATCCTTGCAGGAGCATCCTGGTGGTTTTTTTTTTCTTTATGGAAAACCAAAATATTTAACCAGCATGATGGTGCACTAAAACCAATGGGGAGTGCTCATGTGGAGATTTTTCTTTATTATGTTTTTTTTCTGGAGCTGTTTCCCTGGTGTTTATGATATGACAGCAGTAATGAGTCACTGTATCAAAGTTGTGGCCAGGAAAGGGGGGAAAAAAAATTGTCTATACCAAATGTCATAGACTGCTACGGCAATACAAATAAAGGCACTGGATGACTATTGGTGTGAAATTTGACTCTGTACCTGCACTTGCAGAACATACCTGCTTTTACAAATCTTGATAAGTAAGATGATCTATTATTATCTCATTTGTAGGGGTAAAACAGGGGAAAAACTCTTCTCTTGGTCCTATCTACTTGTGATGAATTTTTTAGTGACTTCCAAAATGATGGACTGGGGAAAGATGAATGATTTTCAGTTTCTGAAGTTCTTGTGTCTTGCCTTATAATTGTGATTTACCAGAAGAGATGCCTTTACTTTTTGTTGGCATGCCTGTGAGTGTGGTCACTGCATTTTTTTCCCCCCTACTTCTCTGCCTTGTGGACAACCAGCTGGCAAAAGTGGATTCAAAATAGGGATAAATACTACAGTTGTTACAAGCTTCTCTGATCCCTTTGTCCATATTTAATCTAATCTCAAATGAAGTGAATTCTAATGATTAGATTCTTTTCAAACATGTATGGGTTACTAAATGTGTGGGAAAATGTTACTCTTTTCTTGTGTGAGTGGAGCATAAAAGGTGAAAGTATACAATTAATTTGCCTGCAGTTTCTTGAAAATTGTATGCTGGATTTCTGTGAACACGCTGTATGGAACAATATTTCAAGCAAATTATTGTTATTTACCGCGGATTTTGCCTGAATATTATAAGTCAACAATTATGCTTCCTTTTGGGACTTAATGGCTTTTTATTTTTAGAAACCTGGCCAATTCTTTCTCGGAGTTGGTGGCCCTAGTGCTGATCTTCAGAAAGCATTAAATTGTGCTTAGTGTAACTTCATAGTGCTGCTGCTTTGCTGCATCGATGACTCTGTAAAGTGTTGATGAATTTGGATGGGTTGCAGAGCGCACACCAGGTGTGGTGAGTCTGTTGTGGGGTAGATGCTGAAGCTGAAGTGGTGGTTCATGCAACGTGCTCCCCCTGCCCTCCCCACAAATGCGCAAGAAAAATCTCAAGCTCTTTACAGTCATGGTGCTTTCTCGAGGCCCCTTTTCCTTCTCATTTTCATTGAATAAGTGTCACCAGTTGGATGGTCCTTGAGTGATGGAGCTCTGTGTATTGTTCAGAGAAAACAGAAAGGCTGATGCAGATGTGTCCTTGTGCTTTCTTCTGCATTGTCATTTGTGTGTGATTTTTTTTTTTTCCAATCCCAGACATCTTTGGATCTGCATGGCATGTGCCTGCCCCAAGTACGTGTGAGTTGCAGTGGTGACCATCTCTGGTTAAACATCGCCATGACCTGCTTGGGGCCAGCGTTGGCCTTTTGCTGGGTGCTGCCCCAACAAACTGAATTCCCTGGAAAAGCCACTGTGTTGCTGTCAGGATGAGAATCTGTCACCCGTTTTCAAGACAAAAGATGTTGAGAGAGGGTTTTTAAGTAGGTGCATGCATTATAGTGAATGATTATCAACTTATTATAGACCATCCCCATGGTCACTCTACTGCTGGTTCATTTAGGCTTTTGTTAAATGCATTAATTGGAGGGAGGGAATGTCCTTGATTCATTGCGTTGGATTAGACAGGCAAACCTTGAGGTAGTCTTGTCTTTATTTTTTTGATTAAAGTTATACAATTAAAATTGCTGTTTCCTTCCTGCAGAGAGTTCCTTTCAACACAAACTCTCTTCTCCTGGTACACAGAAAATTGTGTTTATGATGAACTGCAAAACAAGGTTAAGTAAGCGAAACCTTTTCTGCTGGAGACTTGATCCCTATGTCAGAAAATGGCTCTCAAGGCAAGGAGCAGAATGTTGGATGTTACAGGAGTCTTTAAAAAGCTCAAGGTGTGTTGCATATCAACAAGTAAGAAATAAGTGCTGTCTTGAAAGTCCTTGGGTTTCGGTTCCCTTTTGAAGGTAAAACAGTACATGCAAGGTTGAAAAATGTCAGAGCAGTCACCTATACCAGCAAGTAAACTGGAAACAAGCAGTGGTAAAGGTATTCAAAGAACATAGAGGGAACTGTCCTGGGCATACTGTAGTTTATCTGGTCCATTATCTGGTTCACTGCAGCTTCAGCTGCAAGGCAGGACTAAAACAAGAGAACAGATTTTTCCGTGAGAACGAGACATTCATTTGAATTCTTCAGCGAAGCCTGGCAAGTGAGATGGGTGTCAGTTCTCCTCCTGGCTGCTTCTGCAGAAAACAAAAGACAGTTCTTGGAGGTTGAAGTCTGGAGCTTGGATGGACCCTTCTGGAGTTTACTTCTGAAGCGGTTTCTCTTACAAGATACCCAGAGCTCGTGTAGGGCCATGAACAACGTCCATTTTTTATTTATTTATTTATGTTTGAGAAACTCCAGGGCTTTGGAGGAGCTGACTGGGTCAGTGTTGTTCTCTTTCTCTTCCTGTAAGACTCTGCAAGATACAATAAAGTGTTTGAAGTTTGGTGTTCCATCCAAAAAAACATCATGGATCTGGATGTTCTCCTCACTCTACACCCTCTCCCAGTATAATCCATCTAGGTCTGGTCTGTATTTGGGTTCCTGAGGTTAAAACAAGAAAAAACGGCTCCTCAAAGGGATAGTGTGAAACTATTAGTACTGGGAAATTAAGAAACTGGCTTTTTCTCTGGGGGCTGTTGACAGTTCTCAGCAGGGTTTCCTTACCCACAGTGCATGTTTTTAATTGACAGCTGTGCCATTTTTGGAAATGATCTATAGCCTTGCACTCCAGGTCAGCCAGGCTGTTGCACCAGGTCAAATGAAAGTCTGTCTCTTTGCTATGTGAAAGCACCTACATGTAAGTGAAAGGTGCCTGCAACCTTGTTAAGGATAAAAATCTGCCCCGCGTGTACCTGTGGAGGCACAATTCTAACCACTGTATTAGTAACCTGAAGCTGGTTGTCTTGAAATCTTCCTGTTTTGTCCAGTAGTGACTGATTGCTCAGTTCGTATTTTTCCAGACAAGCCATTTGTAGGTGGTTCAGGGCAGAACAGGCAGTCTCATCGATTCTCCCCTGCTTTCATACTCTTAGTTTTATTTAAGTTTAAAAAAAAAAATAATATAAGGAGAGGAAAAAAAAAAAAAAAAAACCAAAAAAACCTAAATGGTAGGTTTTTCCCCTCACGATTTAGGTGAAAGGCTTTCAAAGACTAATTCCTCTGTGCCCTCCTTCCAGCATTCTTGAAGACCTGTGGGAGATGTGTCCTTCCTACATGCTCTGCCCATTAGTAGTGTATGTTGCAAGATTAAGATGCTCCCCTGCAGCTTGAGCACAGCTCAGAGGTAGACACAACGAGCTCTGCTGATGTCAGACTATTAAATTTCTGTATTATTCTTTTTCTCTCTTCTCCCATCTTGCCTCGATCCTTTTATCTCAGCCTCGCGATTCCTTGCTGCCAGGCCTTGGGACAGCGGGATCCCTAAGAGGCAAGGGTTAATGTTGTTTGTTTATAGGAGGAGGGTGGGGAGTGCTGCAGCTCAGCTGAGATGAAAGGTACCACCGGGAAGTGGTTTTCTTGGCTGGGGAAGGTAGAAATGCTTTTAGCCTTGTGACCCAGTTGACTGGCGTCAAGCTCCACGCTGCTGTGCGGTAGCGAGCCCAAGGGCAAGGGCTTATTCTGTGGGTTTTGGTGTGGAAGAGTTTCCCAGGAGTTAGTGTATAATTTTCACTCGAAGGCTTGTCTCCACTGTTCACACAAAGAAGTTCACACGAACGCCTCTCGTAACAGCCCTTGTCTGAAGTTGCCCTGCAGTGCCTGACCAGTGCTGCTCAGTTCTGCAGGCCCTTGGTTGGAAACATAAAACTTGCTTGATTTGAAGTTTCTCTCCAAGTAAGAGTAATTATTTTTGCCTAGGTAAGCACCATATAATGTCACATATTCTTCTTCCTTTGGGTTGGGGCATCATTTTTCTTCCCGTGACTGCAAAATTCCAGTTACTCAGTGTGTTTGCACTGCACAGTACTTGGTGTGAATAAAAAAAGTAGGTGAGACACCACTTAAGGTACTGAGTCAAGGGGTTTTTTTTGGAAGAACAGGAATTGAATTGGGTGGTCTTTTAGATTCCACTGTGTGCTGTCAGGCCTGGCTGTAGCTCTCCCACCCTTTACCAGAGCAGGCATTTAATCTGGGATGCATCTGCAAATCATTCATAACATCTCTGCTGCCTAATGGCTCACTGTAAGGAGGGATAGTTTTGGTGGAGACTTTGCTTCCTCCAGGTTATGCTCCCAGCAAGGCTACTTGGTCTTTCTAGTGTGAATTTTGCCTTGCTTGGAGGTACTTTGGCCAGGTGAGGAGTTGAGTGATATTCACCAGGATGACGACTGAAAGTAGGTGAAGGTTTGTAGTCACGGTTAACAGGAAACGGTGGAGACTGTAACAAACCAAGCACGAAAGCAGGAGTGGGTGTTTGGATATCTTGAGAGATGGTTTTCCTTTGGTGGGATGAGGGGGTGGGGAATACACCAGGTAGAAAAAGGTTCACAGATTGAGAGGTAAACTTTCCAGAATGGTCCCTGCAGTAAATTGGGGCACTGTACCCTCAGGCTGGTGTAGAAGAGCTGATGTGGTGGTGCCGTGTGTTGGTTCAGTGCAGTTCTTTGGGGTCCTTTGTGCAACTGGTTTTCTCATACGTGGAAGGGAAATTGGACCACTCTTTTGGGTAATACAATAACAGTTTCTGAAATGATGTTTTTGTGTGTTATGGGTACTTAGGGCACCTCCTGTTTATTTTACATTGCAGGGATGCAGAGAGCTGGTTGCCAGAATACGTGCTGGAATCCAGTTCTTTCTGCAAAATGCCCAAACCTTCTGTGGGGGACAACCTCACTTAGTGATGGAGGGGGATATAACTCTGAAGCATGTGTTCAAAATGAGGAGTGATTGCTTTGGAAACCTAAATAAATCTCATTATTGGATTGATTAGACAAATGTAAAGTGACTGGCAATAGAAAGAAGTTCTTTCGGGTGGTTTGCAGCTTTCTTGAGCTGTGTCTGCATTGCTCAACAACGCAGGGCAGAAGCAGTGGGTCTGTGGAGGGGAGCAGCTGGTACCATAGACCTGATATCCACCCTGTGAGCTTACCAGAGGTTTTACACTGCCCCAGACTTGAGCTGATCCTGTGGTTTGAGAGCCTGGCACTGAGCAGGGGCTCAGAGGAGTGCTCCTGGAGCTGGTCTGGTTTCACTGGAGGGGCATCCAGTTGACATTTGCTGAGCCTGCTCCATGATGTGAATTAAAGTGCACTTAACTCCAAGTGAAGCCTCATGCACTTTGTCCCAAAAGCCCACTCTGGATTTGAACTGAAATGGTAAAGGCACCTTTGGAGTGGAGCCTGTCAGTGCAGTCAGACTCCAGTCGCTCTTCACGTGTGAATATTCCAGCATCTGAGCTGGTTTAAATGACACCTTTGTTCTGAGTGAACTCTTAAACTTCCCTTGTTTATATTTTAATTGCTTTTAAAATTCCTAAATGGTAGAAGAGCTGTTTCTGTTTGTGTCGTGCTGGTTTCCAGTCCATACAGGGCACAGAGATGCCTTTTCTGAATTCTTTCCAGTACCAAAGTTTCTTCCTCACTTTTTCTTTGCTGGTGTAAATGTTCTTCTCTGAGATCTTTGATAGCATAATATGTACTTACATTTCAGAAAGAATCACTTTCATGGAAAGTTAAATAAATAAATATTATAATCAGTGAAGCATCATAAATAACTTTTATGTCTAAATCAAGCTATTAAAAGCTTTTTTATTTTTAAGTAGATAGGGGAATAAAATAGCTGCATAGTTCATAAAGTGGTATACTATTACTGCCTGCCGTGCCCATGAATTATGCCAGCTTTTTACACTTGGGAAGTAAAAAGCGGATTAGAACTGTGATCAATGTATTATCCTATATTTCTTATTGTGCATTATATTTCCTTTTTGAGAACCTTTGTAGACTAAATGGCTACTAATGACATAATTACAATTGTTTGTCACCACCGTAATGTGTGATTTCCTATCTCATCATGAAGATGTAAGTTAGATAAAGGAGGAGTTTTGGCAGGAAGACAAAGTGCAGTGATTTATTAAAGACCAGATGTGGTTGTTAAAAGCTTTTCTACAGAAGGCTCAATTGAGTGATGTGAAATAGGAACGAAAGCTCCGAACACCACAGTCAGTGGTTCTTGGTGTGAGTGACACAGTTGCTCAGAGGAGCATGACAAATTAGCGGCGTGTTTTATTGTTGTGTACAAATTTATGTTCGAATTTTAACCAGCACAAAAAGTTCAAAATTGCTTATGCCGTTAAAGTGGATGTTTAAAGGAAGTAATTATGCTGAAATGGAGTGGATGACTTGAAAACCTCAGATTTCATGAAAACAGCTCAAGATCATGTTAAGTCAAAGGATCTCAGGTTTTTGAAAGAAGAGGGGTTACTGAGGCGATTGAGAACAACAAAAGCAAGCGTGCTGGAATATTAATAAGCCTTTTTTTGATACAGGCAAAATATCAGTGTAAATAAGCATAACTCCATCATAGGCAAGCTGGTGACTAGGTTGCCTGTATTCCCCTGTAGAGGCTGGTCTTCACACATCCTTCCATAGTGGGTGGATGCTCCAGAGGCAGAGGAGTGTGCACAGAACAACTGCTGGGCACGGCCCTAACGTCACGTGCTGGCTGTGGGGAAGCGAGGGGCAAAGCCTAAGAAAGGGCAATTAGGGAGGAAATAATTTGTTCTGTAGCTCTGAACTTTTGCTCTGAGTGGCTTGGCTGTGTTTGCCCAGGAGCTGTGGCCAGCCCCTGTCCCATGGGAACGCCGTTACAATGCTTTTCCCGGTCTTGACGCAGCGCCGTCTCTTGGCTTTTTTCATCTTCGTCTCTTGTTGTGCAGTTGTGGCTCTGACTGCTTTCCCCCACCCTCTCTCAGTGCAGACCTCTCACCACCACATGTGGTCCTTGCCAGAGCTGTTTCCTGCTGCTCACGCCGTTTGTTGGGCCATGTGCTGCCTCTGGTAAATTGTCTGGACAAGCTGCTCGTGTGTTTTGGGGTATGATTGGCTTTGGTCTAGTTTCAGCTGAAATTTAAATCTACTTCTGTTTGTATGTTAGATGTAATACAATGTATTGATAGTTATTGGCATGCATAGTTATGTGCATGTCAATAGTTATGAAGAGATCAATCGTGATAGGTGGATTCTGAAGACAGAACATGGAATGTTCACAGAATCCTAGAATGGTTTGGGTTGGGAGGTCTTGTTAAAGATCGTTTCTTTCCAGCTCCCGGCCGGATTACTCAGGGCCTCATCCACATCTTTCCTTGCCTTTTGTTGCTCTCAGCTATTACTCTGATCTAAACTCAGTTTCAGCCTGGGAAGTGGAATGATAGCTTCAGTACTTCTTTTGCTCTTATTTATTCCACTTCACCTGGTCAGCTTCTGTCTTGCTTGGACATGTCTTGTGTGGTGCTTTCTTGACATGACAGGTGACCAGCACGTGGTGGGGAAGGGAGCAAGAGAAGTGTTCAGAGACACAGCTTCTGATAAGCATCTGAAATGCTTATCTGTGTGTACTTGTGGTCTGGGAATTCTGCTGAAATGTCATGAAACTGGTTTTATTTGAGGAGTCCTCTTGGTTAGGCACTTTCCTGGTTTTGCAGCTTACTGTGATGCTGGTTTTCACTGAAGCTCAGGAAGTTTGGAAAGAATATTAAAGTAGAATAAAGCATAATGTAGCCTTTTTATGAATCTCATCAGATTCTGACTTGAGATTTTCTTAATACTTTTTTTAATCATTATTTTATCTGAGCTGGTAAGCCCATCCCCTTTTATGAATAGAGTTTTAGCTAACTTTGAATTTCCTGTCTTCCTGTTTAATCCAGGCCTTTATCATTGCTAGCAGGCTAGGAAAAATACTATTGTCTCAGAGTCTGGGATAACCAAAAGTCCGGTTTGGACACATTCAATTTAATGACTTTATAGAAGCATTTTTCAAATGAATTTTTGTTTTCTGCTGCCCTTTGTGTTTAGGGGTATTTTTCCATGCTCCCAACACAATCAGAACATTGTTGCCTTTCAAATGAAATGCCTTTTTTTTTTTTTTTTACCTCTGTAAAAAAAAAAAAAAAGGCACATCTTGCTTTTCTCTCCTACAGAAATAAATCGTATTGCTACAAGCATCACAGATTCATTGTCAAAACTTCGTACTTGGCATTTTAGTGATAGAAATCAAGCTGAAATACCAGTTCTGGATTGTTTTGAGCTGTTGAGCAATGGCAGGCAAACTGATTAGTGTGGAGACGTCAAGAAACTACAACTAATATTTCTCCATTACCTCAGAAACTTCTGCCTTCTTGACTTTTGTTATCCTCAGGTTCCTGGGCAGTCAGAACAATTGATTTAAAGACATGGAGGTCAAGGCACGGAGCTGTGTAAGGTCTTTGGTGGCTTCTTGTGTTCCCATGAGCATCTTGGGTGTTGCACTATCTTCCTGCATGGTCAGCTGGAGGCTTCTCAGGCCTTGAATTCAAAGAGGCAGGGGTCAGACCAACCCACCTCTCCTTAGGTTCACCAGAAGATGTCTTCTGGGACAGGTGGGGGTTTTAGTAGAATGAGAGAAGTTAATTTTGACGTGAAGGATAGCAGAAAGCAGTCAGAGGTGTTTGGGAAATGCTCAGTGAGCAAAAGGAATGAGGTATTCACAAAAAAGTGGATTGTCTTTTTTTTTTTTTTTTTTTTTTTTTTTTTGGATATAGCTGTTCAGTGAATCAGCAAAGCATTCACCCTCTCCAGAGATGGAGAGGATCCACCTGAGGAGGTGCCTCACTGGTGTAGTGTAGAAGTCAGTTGGACCACCTTGTGTTGCTATAGCAGAGGGTCCAAGAATGAGTAACACAGGAGGAGGTTACTGGGCAGGAGAAGAGGAGCTGGACATTTTGGTACCTCCAGCAGGACCTTTCTAAAGGAACAGAAATGCTTCTCTTGTGCAGGGACATGTTCTATCTCCTCCAGGACAAACCTCAAATCTCAACAACTGCACTAGGCTTAAAAAAAAAAAAAACAAAACCAAAACGTTTTAGGACTGTTGGTGCTCTTTCCAGCATTACAGAACTTTCACCTGATGTGAGAAGAGGTGGTAAGAAAATGCTGAAAGTGGGGCTGTCACAGCTGCAAACATTGCAGACACCACAGGAATGTTTAGCCCTGAATCATAGCTGTGTGGAATTAATAAGGTTGGGTGAGAGTTAGTTTTTTGGGCAGAATTTCCCTGAGAAAGGCTGTCTGTAATATTCTCACTCTTGTTTTTGCTTGTTTTGGTGTCCACTTCTGTGAATTTGGTAACATGCTTTGCGTGAGGAGCTGCTCAACCACACTGAAGTGATTCTGTATAATTTGTATTCACTGTTAATTTTAGTAACTGCGCTGAGATTTGAATTACGCTAATCAACTTTTCTTGTAATTTGTATAATTTACATACTGTACACACACTGCAAATGCAGGACTCTGATGCAAAACAAAGTTTAATTAGTGTAACAGGGCCACATCAGCTTTCCAAGTGTTTGATTTCTGAGCGTGGAAGTGATCTGTAGCAACAGATCAGAGCACTAAAATGTCCAGTGTTAGTGTAGGGTCCTGATGGGCTTGAGACAATAAGAACCAGGACGATATTTGTAACCATCCCTCTTCATCCCTCAGTTGAAATGCCTTCCCCAAATATTTGACTTGTGCATAAGGAGGCACTGAGAAGTTTATGGATGTCTTGGTCTCTGGTTGCTTTTGTAGCTTCCCATTGATGGGAGAGTTTGGAGGATGCTTCTGCTGGAGCTGGTGTTGCTCACCTGCTCTGGTCCTTCTTCCCCATCTCCACCAGTGTACCCCATCTTACAGATGTTTCACTTGTACTGTGGAACCGAGTTCCCCTCTGAAGGACTTAGGGCTGTTGATGTTTAGTGATCTGGCAGTGTACTGGTTTGTTCCTGCCTTTTAACCCAAAATCACTTGCTTAGTACTTGTGATTTTACTTTCTTGGTTTTAAGTGTGTTTCCTCCTCTGCTTGTTTTATGGAAAGACCTCAGCAGCAAAATGAAGAGGAGACAGACTGGTTATATAAAGGCAACAAAACTGCTCATTTCACAAAATTCTGACAGATCTAGAAAACAAAAAAACTTGGGGCAGGAATAAAATAATTTTGCCTATCTTGATTGAATGTGCTTCATTTTTTGTGATCTTGGATGGCATCTGCAGCAAATGATTCTGGTGAGCTTTACGCTGTGAGTTTTGAAATACTTTTTTTTAAAAAACCTTGATCGTTTAGAGCAAATGCTTTTTCTTAAATAAATTTTTAGGTGAGTTAACAGGTGTAAAATTGGTGAGAGAATAATAAATCTGAGGAAGTTCTTTAGGTGGGCTGAGGATCACTGTCAGTCCAAACCACATCTGGCTGTTACAGACTCATTTCTACAGCTGGTTTGCTGCATCTAGAAAGTACCATCTCTGTGCTTCTTTTAACTTTGTGCAGTGGTTGCCCAATTGAACTCCATGTCATGATCTCCAGGTGTAATATCTATCCTGCTCATAAATTTCTGCAGACCCAGGGCTTTGTTTCATGTCTTATCAGGCACTGTGGGTCTTCTCCTCTCATGGTGTTGGTTATGACTTGGGAGCCTTCCTTTGTCATCCTTTCAGGGCTGTTAATAGCAGGGAAAGGTTTTAATGTCAATTTTTGTAGGCATTATGTTAATACCATTGTTACCTAATTAGCATCCGTCGTACATTTGTATATGACATTGGACGGGCAAGTGTAAATGAAATGGACTCTGAACATTTTATGAGGTGTTACAGTGAAACTACTTCACTCATCATTACTTAAAAGCCAGAGATTTGGCCTTAGGTATTACATCATGTGAAAACCAGTAGACAAAAATGGTGATCAATTTTTTATTATAATAAAGGTTTAATACGAGGCATTTTTAGATATGTGTCATGAATATATGAGTCATGTATTTCACACCAAACCAAACCTATTATGATTATATTTCTACTTCAAGGGGTTTTCGGTATTTAAACACTAAATTTAATTCTATGGTTAAAAATGATTCATATTCAAATCTATTTTTATGCTTTATAATTAAATAAGAAAATATTGCTTGTACCTACACTTTTACTATTCTGGGTCGTATTATAATTATTTCTTTAATTTGACCCATAAAAACAGTCCATTTCTTCATTAGTAAATTACAAGGATATCGCAACAGAAAAATGAGTTTTGAAGGTGTCTTACCATATCTAATGGGAATTTCAGTTTGGGATTTTCTCATTTCTTTCATTTGTTCCTTTTGTAAAACATGAAGATACTTTCTAGGTAAATTAATCCCTTCAAAGGAGCAAAATAACTTCCTTTTCGGAAAGGGTTATTAGAGACTTATTCTTTATAATCTTAAATACCACTTGTGTTAGGCTGAACAATACAGGAAAAAATTACACTAGTTTAAAAAAAAAGAAAAAAATTATTACCAACCAAAGCCAAGTATATTACAATTATGTGATCATGGAAAAGTGAGCTTTCTGCTGGGAAAAACGTGATCTAGATTCCCATGAAATTTCTAAGTTTAAGTATTTTTGTAAATTAGGTTGTTCCTAGTTAAACAGGTGGCTTTAAAGGCTGGTTTCACTGTTGTTTTAATCATAGTTTAGTTACCATGGAGAAATATGCAAGTTAGCATTTATACACAGAAGTGAAATTTATGCTGCATAGATAATAGCCTAAATTTAGCATGACTTAAGTTTACCACTTCCTTAAGAAAAAAGATATACATGTTTTATTATTATACTATCACACTATCAAGAAGTTAATTTCTTTAAAATATTTTAGGATTTAAAAGTCAAATTTTGTTGTCCTGAAATGAACACTCCTTTCTCTTTTTTTTTTTTTGTTTTTGAGCTCCAACTTGAATTTGTGTCCCCCCCCAATCTGTTTTTTTTCGTTGATTTCTCAAGTTTGAGTTTTAGACAAGTTCAGTGCATGGTGTAGAGCTGGTTTTTATCTGCTCAACTGCACATGGCACTTCAACGAGGGACTTTACAGGGGGGAAATCTGTGTTGTACAATTTATTGAGGCATTTCAGCTGTTTGACCTGGAGTTTATCAGAATGGAGATTTCTGATTACCGAACTGAAACAATACTGGGAGAGGGAAGAAAGTGGTGAGAAATCACAGCATTGTGTTTTAGAGAATGGAGCCTGTCCTGGCTTAGCCAAGCCTCATGAGCCAGTGGAGATGCTGAGTGTCTTTGGCTGACCTGGAGAGCTTGTTTCTCTCACCCAGCTGCCCTTTCCTGATGTAACATTTATTTTTTTCCCTTGTTTTTAAAGTTTAACAGTCCTGTCTGTAGGACCTCGCAGCAGAGCTAAGTTTTCAAGGACAAATGTAGTAAGAGTAGCATGATCCAACAGGAGGTCCCCCAGCACACCGAGTGCAGCAGATCCCTTTCAACACCAGCTGTTCTCACAGATATAGATTGCTGCAGTGAAATTTTCTTAATATAATTCAGGAAGCTCTAGAGAATTCTCCAAAACAACTGTGCCAACAAGGAAAATGTTGAATTTTTCATCAGCTGCCCAACGCTGAGAGTTAGTGGGCAATCCGTTCATTCATGACCAGATGTTCAGTGTAGTAACGCTCTGCAGTTAACTTGAACCTTGTGGCCTGTTTTCCGGCGGCTGCAAGGACATTGGCAGCAGCCCGGCGCGGGAGGATTGCGGCCCGGGAAAGGTGCGAGATCCGCCTGCACGTCCGTGGCTGCCTCGTTTTCCACCGGCGACCAGACAAGGTAGGGAGGAGTAGTGATGGAGGAGGGAAAGGACGCAGCATCAATCATGGCAGAGGCCTGGCGAGAGGCATCTTTATTTTGCAGCCCCGTTATCGGGGGAAGAGCCGACCGATTTTTTTTTTTTTTTTTTATCTTTCCTTCTTCGAAAGGCAAGATAAGGGTTTTTCCTTCCGTGTGGGGGGAGTTAATGCTTTAGTGTTTTGTGTCATAACTTTTTTTTGTTTTCCCCATTTTTTGGTGGCAAAAGGATCAGAAGGCAGGTGACTTGGAACTTTGTGCAGCTGTGTGGGTGTGTTGGGGTGAGTAAGGCCAGTGGGGTGGTAACTCCACCTCAACCCCATCTTGAGCTCTGCTGAAGCACAAGAGTTGACTCCTGAGTAGACTTGTCCATTCGCTCAAGCTCACGGTTTCTTTCATAAAGATGCATTTATGCCTTATGTCATTTCAGTGTGTTGTGTTAGGCACTAGTACACAGAAAAAAATAGTATTGAGTAGGAGTTCTGGAATAAATGGTGTGATTTTCTACTTTGAAAAGGATTCTTCCTTTAAATGATTAACTGTGTTTGATTCTGGGTATGCCAGCTGGCTAGAAGAGGGAAGGCAGGATTTGATAATGTTTAGTTTTTTCTTAGATGTTACAAGAATCTTAATTCCTTCCTTCTTTGTATTTCAAAATAATATAACTATTGATTTCAAAGTGAAACCGTCGATGAAACTGCTATTATCCTATGCTGTCACAATAGCCGCACTTTCTCAGGTTTCTTTGAGCAAGGGGAAAAATGCCTTTTTCTTTAAATGCAGTAGTTTGGGCTTTTAACTTTCAGGCATACTCTCAAGGAGGAAAAATCTCTCATGTTTTTGAAAATGATAGCGCTTCTAATACCGTGTGCGGCAGCCAGACCAGATGGGGATGGCACTACCTGCGCTTATCCTGAGGAAACAGTTGTTCCCCAGCCCTGCACAAGTCCTTGTTGAGGAACTGCACACCCATCTTGTGTAACAGTAGCGTGACCGTCCCGGCCAGGGTAGGACACCCATCTAACTGTCCTCTGTGCTGGAGCTGAGCCCTCCCAGTAATGATGTTTGCTTTGGCAAGGCTTTCTGGCTCTAATTTGTCAAGTTGCAGTGAAACCCTCCCTGTGCATTTCCTGCTCAGGGAGAGGAACCTTGTTACATATTGTGTTCAGCCCTGGAAATTCATCTTTATTGTGCTTATAAAGTTGAGCTTGACCTGTCCTCTGAAAGGGCAAGGGAAAGTTTTGCAAACAAACTCGTCCGCTTAGGAACATCAGCGAGAAAACCCCCTAAACCATGAACTAGAGGAATAAAATGAGGGTAAATAAAAATAAAAGTTCGTTTCTCTGTTGGTTTTGGGGGATTTTTTTTGTTGTGTTTTTTCTTTTTTTTTTTTTTTTTTTTTTAAAGGAAGGATGGCAGAATAATAGCCTTGTTTTCATTGATGAGAACTTGCTGATAGAAAAATGAGAACAAGTTTACAGTAGCTTTGACATTAGTTACCTTTATTCAGCATGCTCCAGCTGCATTGAGCCCTCAGGAAGCCTTCACCATGCACACAGTTTGTTCTTGGGTGTGAAAGCAAACAGTATTTGAGTTGGCAGTAACTTCCCTTTTAGAGAAGTTTGCTGCCTCGGCAAGAAACCGCAGCATGAGCTTTCTGCTGTTGAATGTTTCCACTGGCAGGATGGCCTTTTTCCACATTTCCTTGGTTTAAGGAAACAGATTTTGAACTTTCTTTTTTTTTTTTTTTTTTTTTTTTTTTTTTTTTTTTTTTTTTTTTTTTTTTTTTTTTTTTTTTTTTTTTTTTTTTTTTTTTTTTTTTTTTTTTTTAAGACAAAATGCCAACATTTAACAGCTGGAGTTAGCATATAATTTATGGTTTTCACTTTTATGCTCTTTCAGTATATAAAAATTAAAAATCTGCAGTTATTCTGAAGTTATGCGAGTTACTGCGGAAGAATGATTAAAAAGTTGAACCTCTGTTACGAGGGTTTCAAGAAAGTCATTGTTATCTAAACAGTTATTTTTAATTACTCTCTTTAATGAGTTGTAATTGTTGTAATTTACTTCTGTTATTACACTTACCATATAGATGATATTTAAGGAAGTCTTTTGTTTCCCCCCTTTGATTAACAAGGAGGAGTTTGTGCAGTTGAAGCACTTTATATATTTAGTTTTTTAATTATTCTTGCATGAGAGCTTGTTAATCTTCCCTCTCCAGTGAGAGTCTTCCCACTGTGGCAGCTCCTTTTGGAATATTGATGCAGGTAGAGCAGACAGAGGCTTCAAAGCTGCACCTTGCCAAGTTGCTACTTGCCAGCAAGAAGGGCTCTTAAATCTGGCAATAAAGATATCCAGATGCTGAACGGACCCAGATTCACCTCTGTTTGCTCCCTTTTGGGATGGCCTCTTTTCTTCAGAGCTGGAATTCGGTACACGCTGCTCAAACTTTAAGATGCCTCGTACTGGCTACAAATTTCACATCCCCAAACCCAACAGCTAGAATTAGAAACAGATCAGATGCAGGAAATTAATGCAGTCAGCCAATAAATTATGGAGCAAGAGCCGCCGTAAGTAGGGTGGTATTTGTGTTCTGTCAGTTCAGGGATGCTCGTTGTGTTTTGGTGAGCATCACTCAGCTCACATCTGTATAAACACTGGGAACATAGCACAGATCTTTAAAAAGCAAATCAGCCCAAAGGAAGCTTTGTTGAAGGAGTTTCCCTGGTTTCTACAAGCTGGAAAAGAGGGGAGGGGGGAGGAGAGGGGGAAGCTAGAACGTAAATATATTATGTACAATGCCGCTCGTATTAAAATCACTTAATTTGTATTTTAGATTTAGGGGCAAAACCATGTTGTAATGATGAACAGCAGCGTTTGAGAAATGTATATTTTTTTATTTTCCCAGACAGTGGCCATTTGTCATTTTTATCTGTGCGACTTGTAGACTTGATTGGATTTATTATGTATGCTGCATGTTTATGGCGGTTTTATTGTACGCTGTTAATTTGTTGTAACTGCTGCCACTTTCTTGCCAAGGACCCCTTGAAAGCAAGTATGTGTCAACAGTTACCTTCCAGTTTAATAAACTTAATGCTATTTCTCTTAAGTTTGGTGGGGCCATGGTTGTGCTGCATTCAGGGTGAGCTTTTGACTCCTCTGTAGCTGAAGAAAGTTGCTGCAACACAGGCAAGTCCTGCAGCACGTGTATTTGAAGGTAAAGCACTGCCTTTCATTATCTTTACGTTTTAAATTAATATAACAACAGTAGCCTATGGATACGTTACTTTATAGAAAAGAAAGGAAAAAATTTCAAGCTTTTTTTATGCACAAGCAGGTCAGTAGGCTTTTAAAATCAAATGTAAAATGTCTTTTGAATATGATGCTATTAGTGAAAAATGAGATGATACCTTTTTATGTTTCTGAAACTCAGAAACATTGATAAATTATCCAAACAGGATTAGGGTGTAGTTATTGGTAATAGAGCTGAATGTATTTATACGATAAGGATTAAACAAGATGGGACTTCATTTTTCAGGAAAGATGCAAAGACAAAAATAATCCCGAAGAAAAATAATGTGCTATGGATATATATTTAAGGCACAACTGGAGGTAGAATTAAAACAGTGGATTAAAGGTGCTTTGCGGTAAAGTAATGGCTAAAGTTGATACATTTCATTTTCATTCTGTTTAATTTGAGTTTATTGCCTGCCAGTGTATCTCACCAATAATGACGACTCCGTGAGGTCAGCTATGTTATTAACTTTCTCAATAACGAGGTGGAAGCGTACTCTGGAGAAGGAGCAGGGGCCCTTCAAATGAGTGGAAACCACTTTTTTCGTTATGACTGTGAGAGTTTGATTCTCTGGCCCATGACAGAGCGATGGGTGATGTGTACCCTCAAGCAGGGGTGCTCTCAGGGAGGCAGGGGATCCTTCTAGCTATGAAGGTGCTTGCTGTGGAGTGCTGTGATTTGATGGGACCAGCTTTGCCAGATGGCTGAATTGTAACATCTGTGAAAGTCCTTGTAAAGCAGAAAAAGTCACACGGGAACACGGCGCAGTCTTGGGGCTCTTCAAACCTGCAGATCGTATCTTGTCCCGAAAGAGCCCTGCACCGAAGCCCTGCTCTCCTGGAAAAGGTCACGCAAGTTTTGCTTTTGGCATTGATAAAACCTGTCTTGTTTTCACTCTTCACGTCTGAAGGCTGGTTTGCTCACCAAGGCGAACCGCGAGCTTGTTCACCTCGTTTCGTCTGTGGTACGAACTGGGTTCCGCTGGCTCTGCCCCTGTTTTATCTCGGCGTTATTGTATTCCCCTCCCGTTCCACCTTGCCCATCACTGTGTGCATATTTCATATTGTAATGGTTGCCCATATGCGTACTTGGAAATAGCACCTGCTTTTTCCAGAGTCACAGTACTACCCAGGGAGACACCTGATTTGTAATCCTGGTTATGTTGTAAGGCTGATGGGCCATAGAGCGCGGATTCAGAAAGAGAAAAAACCCTGCGCTGAGTGATTTTGATATGCATTAAAAATATCCCATATTGCTAATATCTGCATTTGAATGCCCTCTGCCTTACTTTGACTAAGTTCTCTGCACTCCTATATGAAGGGTGGAATTCCACCTGTGACAATGTAGAAAACTGACTTTTTTTTCCTCTCCTTTCTTGCTTTTTATGTCACATTTCCGTTAGCAATAGTTGTGATTCCAATTACAGACACCTTTGTTGGTCACTAGTCACAATGTGTTCTGCATTTATCATATGGCAGAGATCCTTTGGTGTGCTCTGATGAATCAGCGTGCAGACAGAAACACAAAGCGTTGACTAAACAGGTTACGAGAAATAGTTTATCTGAAGAGGGGATGTTCCTGGTGGGATGAGAGGATCTGACTCTGCTCAGCTTTAAAACATGGTTCTGTAATGCCTCCCTCTCTGCTCCTTCTGCCTGAGAAGTTGGGGCTGGCTTTGTACTTTGCTCATTTGCGTTGCAGTAGAAAAAGATACTTGTACATGCTGCGATTGCTTCCCCAATTCAGTTATAATTTATGTGTAGGTCACTTGTTACATATCTGGCTTCTTCTGCATTTAATTCCATGATTTATGTGGGCAGGAATGTACTTTTTGAGTCTCTAGAAACATCAAGTTGCGTAGGGTCCAAACCGGGGCCCTTGATGGGGGGAACTGAAGTGTCACCTTGCACTTGGTGAGCTGGTGGTCAAACTTCCACAGTCTAAAATGTTTTTTTTTGCTGCTGTGTTCATGCTGTGAGTCCATGAAGGGATGATTCCTCCTCCTGAGCTCTGTCTGGGCTTTCAGGGTCTCTGTGCCTCGGTGAGTGGGTGCCTGCTCGTGGCAAGCATCTCTACATTTCCCTGGTGCCAGACCCCGCCAGGGGCTAATTCTCTGCTCCGTGAGATGTTCCCCTGCCGAACC
The DNA here is from genome assembly GCF_003031625.1 of Empidonax traillii. NCBI lineage: Eukaryota > Metazoa > Chordata > Aves > Passeriformes > Tyrannidae > Empidonax > Empidonax traillii. Next base: position 585,169 of record NW_020955626.1, on the reverse strand, counting down.
CAACCCAGGACAGATAAACTGAGAAAACAGGTCTCATGTAGAACATACAACTAACAAACATTGTTTGTTTAGTGCTTCTCCACCCTCGTGTTTAATTGTATAAATTAAATGTCGCGTCAGTCTGCCTGAGGTGTTGGCATCCTATTCAAATTTCAATTACCACCATTAAAGTATATTTACGCAGTGCGTGAGTATAAGGGGAGCGTATTTATAGCAATCTTTTATTGCTAGTTACGTCCTAAAAAAATAACACTGAAATGCTGAGTCGCTAAGTTTAAGCAAGTTTTAAGTTGAAGGAAAATTTCTTTTCTCAGGCAGTGCAAGTCCTTGGCGAAGCGAAACAGCGATGAATTGTATCGCTGCTCAGCTCATGTCTGTGTGACTGTACAGCAGTAATAATATATTGTTACTGGAACCACCTAAATAATTAATTGTAAGAAAACAACATAGTTAAGGCTCAGGAGGGGAGCAAAGGGGAGAGGTGCAAGACTGAATTTTCTCACTGCCTGAAAACAACATTTGCAAGACTCTCTTTAGCTGCTGCTAGGAAGAATATAATTGAACAGAGGCTGAAATTATACTTTTGAAAGAATAAGCTTTTCTGTGTATCAAACATTCCGTACAATAAAACAATGCTGTACCTGATGAATAATTAAAGTACTGAAGAAAAACATCTCTCCATGTGTAACTTAATTATATGTGGTGAAGCTGTTTTACCCATATGAAAAAAATGTAAGGAATGACTTTTGTTTTCATCTCTGTTCATTATACAAGAGGCTCTTTCTGTAAAATATGAAGTGTTGTGGAGCTCCGTGAACTTCTCAGTCACTTTCTGGGATTGTCCTACATGACCCTTAAAGTGTTGGTGATAGATTCAAGTGTGGTGGCATTTTCAAGGGGATTTTTCGTCTAAGGCAATGGGTAAAAATATGTAAGAAGAGGAGAGAGTGCAAATGCTTGCTTGTGTGTACAAAAACAGGGTTTGTGAGAGAGAGAATTAAAAGACTCCAGTATGTCAGTGATGAGAAAATAGTGTTAATTTATAGACTTATGTGAGTGCATGTGAACTCTTGGATAAATTTGCAGCTGCTATGAAGTATTCTTTTCTTCTTTACACTATTAATTGAACTTGTTTTAATTAAGTTTTTCTAAATCTTGCTAAGGTAGATGCTTTTCCAACTTGCCTCTTCAAGCCATTTTGGAGCCACCGTCCAGCAAGCTCACGATGTTCTTGAGGCTCTTGCACCACCAGTGCAAGTGCACCTGGAGCAGAGATGTTGACATTATCTCCATCAGCTTGGACTTCTGATTACTCTAAGTGACAGGTGCTTTTGTATTGGGCAGTTGTGTGGGGAGCTTGGGTTGACCAGCATGGTGGCTTTACAGATACTCTGCAGTTATCAGATGTTTCTTTCTCTCATGACAAATATCAAGTGGGAATGGTGTTAGAACTCATCCAGTCTCAGCCCTTAGTTGTGCTCCTGTCTCCAGTGCTGCTGCACTTGGATGGCTCTCTCTGTCCAAGTGGCAGCTGCTCTGTTCAAGACTTTGTATCCTGTTGAATCGTTCAAATGTGTGTCCCCCACAGAAAGTACTCTTTCTCTTTCCTTATTCATTTTTTTCCCCCCAGTGCAGTCAAATGTCTGGTTTTGTTTCTCACCTCCACATAATAAAATCAAAACTATTAGTAATAGAAGAACCTGTAGAAAGGAGAGGTTTTTCCTCCCATCTGCTACCTCATGCTTGGGTGTGAAAGGAGCCGGGATCACGTTTCTCCTGGCAGGCGTCTCGCTGGCATCCTGGATGTGGGGAGCGAGGCTGGGGAGGGTTCATGAGGGCAAGGGGGGCACCCTGGGCAGGGTTTGGCCATGTTAATGAAACCCATTCTTTTGCTGGGCAGGGAGGTCTCTCTGTGTCACAAGCTGCACCCAAGAGCTGGGTAATGGGCCCTGCTGGTGCTGCACCATGACATCCAAGTGTATCCTAAACAAGTACTCTCTTGTGAAACGGGTAAGGAAACCGTTGGAAAAACATCCTTGTGGATTATTTTTAGCCCAGTCTCTCTCGTGAGTGTGTATGTCCCAATGTGAGCCTTGTCCCCTGCAGCAGAGGAACAATCCCTATGATGTGGGTTGCATCTGGTTAAGAAGAAATAGATTAATGTTCTCCTAAGGGTTTCTTTGGGGGGGCGGGACCTTCTTCCTCTGAAAGTACTTTTCTAAATTTCTTTGAGTTAGGGGTGGGAGGAGATCTGATTAGCTCTGATACTCCTTGGTACTCATCATGCAAGCCTTTATTTGGGAGGATTTAAGAGTTTTCCCAGTTTATGTAGTGGTTAATGCCCTGGAAATACCTCTAGTGCAGAGGCAGAGCTACTTAAAAATACCTTCAGTCAGCAGGTCCTTGCTGTGTTTGCAAGGGTTCCTTTGGCAATGAAGATGATTTCAGAAAAGAGTATTTTTTTTTTTTCTTCTTAAAAGGTTACTAAGGATACTGTCCCTAAAATAAGGCTAGGAAGTTCTTAAATATGGCATTGCAGATTGGGTACCTTTGCTTGTGTTTGGTATGTGGGTTCTTGTGTTGTTTTCTTACTCTTTGTTAGTCTGTCTGTGCAAACAGATGTACATTGTATTCAGGATTATTTTAAACTATAAACTATTTAAGACTTTCTAATGTGAAAACAAGTAGTAGAAATCCAAGCTGGAAGCTATTAATCCTGCTCTTGATAAGTCAGGGAAAGTGTTGGTGTAACCACTGATGGTTTCTGGTTTAGTCTTGGGCATTTAAGTCAGGAATGTGTTTTTATTTTCTGTAGACCCCAGTACACGATTTGAATGTATTCTGTACTTGGGAGTATTTTTTGCTGTTTAATACTAATAATATTTACAGTATTTACTTTGTTTCTGTTAGTTTGTATTTAGCTTTGCAAATGGGTCTTTGACTTCTCCTTTACGTCATTGCATGCTCAGATGGCTTCATCTGGAGACAAAGTCATCAGAGCATTTAAAATGATTGAAAATTTCTGAGCATCTTCTCAGTGATGCTGCTTTTCCATTTTCTGAGAGCAAATGCAACCTTTCATTCTAGGTTGATATACCTGACACATTAGAGGGGAATTTCTGAAAAGAAAACAAGTTTCAAGGATATTTTATTCTTGAGCTGTAAGCAAACATTGACATCAAAGTCTGAGGCATTTCTAACTGAGGTGTTAAAGATATCTACAGAGTTCTTTACTGCTCCTGGAAGATGCTGCCAATTTTATTGGAGTTCTCTGGTCCTGCTATTTGGGCAGGAGTGTATTTGAAGATGAAGGTCAGTCCCCACACTTTCTAAATAATAGAATGTGCACAGTTGGGAGGTTTCCACCCCCCCCCTTTTTTTTTTTATGAACAGAACAGCTTTGCTAAGCAGACACGTGTTTTAATGATAGTAAACTACATTTACACATTGTACAGTGGTATTTTGCTACATTAATTACCTTGTCAAATGTAATAGCTAATTACCACATGAAATCACCTTCATATGTTACATGGAGGCATAACTTGCTAAATTATTAAAAAAAAAACAAACAAACAAAATCCCAGAAGCCCAAGGGCAACATCACCACAAACCTGTCTCTTTCTCTTCTAAAATAACACACTGGTGTATGGGAAGGCAAGAGCCTCACTAGCCTCAGCCACTGTCTGCTTTGGGTTATGGCAGAAGCTGCTCTGTGCCTCTCAGCACCCATGTGTGTCCCTTCTCTGATTCTAAATAAAATCTTTTCTTCATTTTACCTGGTGGTTTATTCTTAGCCTGAAGCTGGTCTTTTGAGTGAATCCTTTACAGATTTGTGCCCAGTCTAGGCCATGCTGGAAGGAGCACTTTTTCCATGTGGTCAGACGTCATACACAGAAGAAAAAATAATAAGCTTTGGTGATTCTTTCCTATCTGATAGATACCTAAATGGCATTTCTGATAAAACTCAGCAGTAGATTTGTGAAGGTAGCTAAGTGATTTCACATGTAGAGAGCACGTGCCCCAGTGTTACCCACGGAGACCAGGAGCTGAGTGATGCGGGTCCTTGTCTTGTCTTGCCATAGCAGAAAAGGGATGTGGGGAAAAGGCTGCTTTAAAATGTGGTTGTGAGTAGAGACACCAATCCACAGCACTTTACCAGTTGTTAAGACCTAAGTAAGTTCTGTTTCCATGTGTTTCATAAAGCTCAGTTGGCAGGTTTCTTTGCAGATAAGTTCTAATGCTTTAGATCCTCCTTACTTTGTCTTTTTTGGGACCTATAAAGAGTCTCCAAGGGTTATGGCAGAGGCTGCTCCAAGCCCCACAGTGCCATGTGTGTCCCAGGACTGGTCACTATGTACCTCTGAGAAAAATAAAGAGTATGAGGGTTCTGTCAGGGCAGGGAGACCCTCTTGAATATTGTTATTTTGACTCTTATTTTAAATGTGTTTGTTTTCTTTTGCCTGGTGGTGGGAGAAGGATGAAAAGAGGTGGCAAATGCTGCTGTTACTACTTTCATGAGTGTTACCTGTACCTTTCCAATATGTGCAGAAAAGACTCCAATTACCAGTTTTTGGAAGATGTATTAATTTATTTTGAAAGCTGCATGAATATGTACCTATATATTAATAGTTATATAATAATATACAATAACTACAATAACTATACAACAACTATACAATAACTATATAATAACTATAGTTCAGCCTATCGAAGAGAAGACTGAGGGGAGACTTCATTGCAGTCTTCAACATCCTCATGAGGGGAAGCAGAGGGGCAGGTACTGATCTTTTTTCTGTGGTGACCATTGACAATACTGAAGGTTTAGGCTGGATATTAGGAAAAAGATTTTCACCCAGAGGGTGGTTGAGCACTGGACCAGGCTCCCCAGGTCAGTGGTCACAGCTCTCAGGCACATGGGTGGGATTCTTGGAGTGTGCTGTACAGGGCAGGAGTGGGAACTGATGATCCTAGCGGGTCCCTTCCAGCACATTCTATGATTCTGTTCTATGCTTCTCATAACGGCTCCTTGGCAGGAACTGCAGCTGATTCATGGAGGCACTCTCCAACCTTAGTGCCGTGACCTCCTGTGGGCTGGAGAACCCTCAGGGCTGCTGGCCTTCCGTTTTGGTGCTCGCTGTGGCACCCTGGGGGAAGGATCACTGCCCCCAGTGGAATTAGGAGGGGCTGGTTCCCCCTGGGACTCTTGCTGCTCCACGTTAGTGCAAGCAGAGGCATGTCTACCTGAACTGTGACCAGTGGCCGTAGATGAGGTGCCAGGCATCTCATCCATGCTGGATCTTGCTGGGGCAGGGGCAGGGGACGAGGGGTTGTGCTCCTGCCCTGCGGCAGCACCGCAGTCCCGCTGGCGTGGCTGGTGACGGCCCTCTCTGCGGCGCTGCTGCTCAGTGGCACGTGCACGCTGGTCCCTGGGTGTACCAAACAGCAGCTCCAAGTTCTGATAGAACCAGGAATGCAGGGTCTGGTGGATTGCTGGGTTGACGGAGAAACAGCTCATCCAGTTTGGGAGCTGGAAGCCGCCTATGAGATGCTGTATGTCCCTTGTTGCTGTCCGCTGTTGATGTGCTTCAGGGTGATGGAAGCTGGGAGTGTCTGGTTCTCTGTTAGCTCCTCTTGCTGGGGGGGTGTTGGCTGGTGGCGCCATGGGTGGAGCAAGGACATGCTCCGCAAAATCATCGTCTGCCTGCACTGAGTGCAGGATGGAGGTCATCCTCCTCTTGCAGAGGGGACACTCGGTTTTGTTGTCAGCCCACTGCAGGATGCAGGCATAGCAGAAGCGGTGGAGGCACGGCATCACAAAGCTGGGCTCCTTCCAGCTCTCCAGACAGATGGGACAGTGGTCCTCCAGCTCTGTGTCTGTGCTCTCCGTGTGCTGCGGTGGGCTGGAGGGAGATGGGGGTGATGAACTGCTCCCCCTTGCTCCTACTGCAGCAGGGGCTTCCATGCTGGAGAAGGGCAAGAGACAATGGTCACTGGCTGGCCCGAGGAGGGAAGGAAGCTCTCCCATCTCCCCAGGGTGAGGTATCCTCACCCAGCTCACCTCTGCTGCTTTGAGCGTGCCTTCTGCATGCCCGGGCTGCCTGAACCTGGCAGGGCTGGGGAGTGTCCTTCAGTGGCTCTGGGGTGAGTGATCAGTCTCAGCTCACCACCAGCTCCAAGGCCTGGCACTTCAGACCTCGCTCCCTGCTCGGAGTCCGTGCACGGAATGGTTGGGTCAGACTCTGCACCCGGCTGGGAGCAGTTGGGGCTGGTGACATCACAGTCTGCTCCGTCCCTCGGTGACCAGAGAACCCATTGCTGGGGCCGATGTGGCAGTGGGCCATCCTCACCCAGGGCACTGCCTGGCAGCTCTGTGGGCCCAGTATACATGTCTGGGGTGATCACTGCCTACTCCATCCATCTCCTGTCCTGCGCTTGGCACTGGTGGCTCACACCACCCACCCAGGCCCCAGCCATGTCTTCCCAGGGCCCTGTCAGGTTGCTCTGGCTGTGTCGGACATCTCCAGGGCCGCACAGTGAGAGGGATCAATCTGTATCACCTTGTGCTGCCCTGGAGGCAGCAGGAACAGCCCTGCAGGTGCTGCTCACAGCCCATTGCTGCTGGCCAGCCCTCTGGGCCAATCCTTTTGTCAGTGTCCCTTCCTCCTACTTCACACACACGCTGTAGTCCTTTTACTCCAGGCCATCTTTGCCGAATTTCAGAGGGCCAGTGATCAGCAGTTCCCTTCTCCCTGGCCTACTTGTTCAGATAAAGTAAACCTTCCTTCTCTTTGACCTAGCTGCCACCTTGCAGATGTACCTTGTGTTCTTCCCCAGGTCACGATCTGGAGGTCAGGGCCCTGGAAGGACAAGCAGAGGATTGGGAATGATTGCTGGTGGTTTGGATTAGTGCAGTGAAGCCATTCCTGATTTTATTTTACCCAGTAGTTTAGTCTTAGTCTGAAGCTGGTCTTTTGAGTGAATCCTTACACAGATTTTTGCCCAATTTAGGCCATGCTGGAAGGAGCACTTTTTCCGTGTCATCAATCATACTACACAGAGGAAGAAAAATAATAAGCTTTGATTGCTCTTTCCTATCTGATAGCTACCTAAATGGCATTTCTGATAGAAGTCTGCAACAAATGTGTGAAACTAGTTTAGTGCTTTAATGTGCAGAGAGCACATGCCCCAGCAGTACCCACAGGGACCAAGTGCTGAGTGATGCAGGTTACTTTGCAGAAAAGTTGTAATGCGTTAGATCCTCCTCACTTGGCCTATGGACCTATGGAGGGTCTTTAGGGCAGGTTGGTGGAGCAAACTGGCCACAGAGAGTCCCTGCCCATGGCCCATGTTGTGGTGATCCTGCCATCTTATGTGGAAACCTTGCCGGAGCACCAGGATCAGGGAGGTTTGTGGTCTGAATCTATCCCAAAAGCTGCTCCTAGTCCTGACAGAGGAGTGAGTCCTAGGGGAGAGTGAGTCCTCTGTTCATGCTCTCATAGGGAATGGCATCTTTCGTGCCTCACCTACTTCTGAGTCATCTTCATAGGCACAGATAGATGGCAGGGAGATGGGGAGAACTGCCTTGCCATTGCCCCTGGACACCCAGGCTGGCCTGGGACCCTCAGTGCAGCTTCTCTCTAGCCTTGGGTTGAACCCCTGCCTTCTGCAATGGGACCCACCAAGATTGCAGGGCTGCTGCCACCCTCCAGCTGCAGAGCCCCCCATCAGGAGGGCTCCTGCCTCCTTCTCCCGAGTTGTGGGTGAGATGTTTTTTAATTTTTTTTTTTTTTTAATTCTTTGGTGGTTGCTGCTTCCTCTTGCCCAAGATTTCTTATCCAGTGCTCAGGGAGAACTTGCCTTAAACGGGAAGTGTAACCGAATCCATTGCAAATTAGCAGTTAAACTGACAGAAGGACGTTGGAGTTTTTAGTTGTTGCGTTTTAAAGTTGGCCAAGTCATGCTGTGGATATAAAAGGATTGTTCTTCACACTCTGGTATGCTGGGCGAGGAGGCTACTGCGGCGTGTCCACACAACATGGCTGAACGTGGCATAATCTGGTTTGAAATAAACTTGATGACTTTCTTCTCCTCTGTCTGCATTAATATTGGGGGTTTATGGGAACACAGTGCAAAATGCATCATGTCCTCATTTTTCCAACAAGCTGACACATAGAGATGCTGTTGTTTAGGAGAAGGCCACTCACCAATCCATCCCCAGCCATGTGGAAAATGTTAGCGGTGCCGTATCTTGGATACAGTACCTCTATTTTCCAAAGAGATGAACGCTGTTAAGTGTATCTTTCTGCAGGAGCTGAGCCTCCATTTATGATTCTGGGATCTTTTTCTGATCTTCTCTTTCCTGCTGAGTGCTGACTGAGGTATTTCTGGGGTAGGTGCCAGGGTTGTTCTCTCGCTAATGATTCATGTGCCCCTCGCATGTTGCGCTGCACAATGACATGTAACAGCGTGTACCCAGTATTTATGTTACATCAGTTTGGCTCTCCAAACATGTACTCTTGCTTTCATCTCGGAAGTTGTGCTACTCCAATAGATGTGTGGTGCTGCAGTTGGTAAAAGTTTATTTGAACGTTAGTTTTTGGAGTACCTGGGGCCACCAGCGAAGCGCCTGGTGCCCTGATGTGTCCCCACTTCCGAAGGTGGTACGTGCTGCTGGGGGGTCAGGGACTCTGGTGCCAAGTGGATGGAACTGTTGGGCACTTGGCTCTGAGCACGATGGGCACGTGATGCTGCACAGTAGCTCCTTTGCTATTCCTGCCCTGTCAGAAAGGGGTGATGAACCATACAGCGTGATAACTGTAGGTAACAGGCTCCACGTGAATGAAACCCCTCCTAAATACAGACAGTGCGAGTCAGAGATGAACATGCTGGTGTGAGCATCCAGGAAGGCACAGATGGGGGGATGTAGAGCCCTGGCTGGGGTTCAGCCCTGAGCAGCTCAGCTCTGTGCCAGGGATCCCCCCGACCGCAGATTTGCCAATATGTTCCTAATAGAGTTGTGGCTTTCCAGCACAGATATGGCATGCGAGGGGAGACCACTGATTGAATTCCTGGAGACCACTAGAGAGCCATTAACCGGTAATGGCTTTCAAACTGTCCTGGGGTGGTGGTGGAGCGCGTGTTTCCTTCACCTTTGTGTGTAACACTTTCGAGTTTATAACGTTTTTCTAAATGAGTCAGTAGCGTGTGCTAGGCTTTGGGTGGCCCACTTGAAACGCTCTTAGAAGGGTTTGCTTTTCAGAAAGAGCTAAGTGTTATCCTTAGAAATTCAGGCGCTTTTACAGGGTAGTAACATATCTTCAGTCTGTGTATTTAACATACGACATGCGCCGGTTGCTCCATTGGCCTCTTTGAGGATTGCAGTTCTGCATTGCTGCAAAAGCATCTGAAAAGTTTAGAACTATAAAAGTGGTATGAATGTGCAGCTGAAGTACACTCCAAAGCTGTGCTGGATCAGGACCTAAAGTGAGGACTGAAGGTCAATTCCGACAAACTCCATTCAGCTTTTCTCACTCTTCTTTTTATGCTTTTACATCCAGATCATTCAGCAATACATAAAGTCTTTCTGAACTTTGTGAGGAATCAGCTGTAACAGTATAATCTAGAAAAAATAGATGCTTTTTTTTCTCAACCTGTGATTTGTCTGGTACAAGGTTCTGTTCTAGATAACTTCATCTCTCCTAAGAGAAAGAAAAGCAAATACCTTCCAAGCCTCCCTCTGTCCACGGAATTTATGTCCCGAGCGATCCAGACAGTAAAACTCCATGAAGATGTATATGTTGTTTTGAGAAGTGCTATTAAAAATTAATCCAATTTTCTATTCTTCTGGTGTAAATAAGTGACACAAAAACCAGCTTGAAACCAAAATGGCCACTTTCTGAGTTTTATGCAGAATAAAAGGCTGTTTATCCTTTGCGCTTCATTTTAAGCTGCGGTTTTACTATTCAAGAAACAAATTCTAATCAACCACTGTATCAGACAAATGGGAGCTTTAGTGAGTGGTTCGTATGTTGGGAGGGAGCACTAAGATTCTCATTATAGTGCATGTCTGAATAATTAGTAGGACCACTCTGCACTTTTTTTGGCAATAAGAAGAAACTCGCCTTTCAGCGCAGCGACAGGCTGACAGGAGCATCGAGCAGTGCGGTCATTAGTGTGTGTCTGCCATCAATGTCATGTTATGGTGTCAAATTAGTTAGTGCCCCCTCCGGAGCCAAGCTGGACCTGCAAATTATCCTCCTACGTCCCAGGAAACCGTGTTTGCTAAACCTCAGATCAAATGGGAACAAATGATTAACATGGCTCATAAATTAACTAGTTTACAGGCTTATAACTTTTTACAAGTAGATAATAAAGACAGAAATTTTAGGACTGTGTTGTGTTTACTTCAAAGCTCTGATGTTTTCTGGGTTTTGGTTGGTTTTGTTTTGTTTTTTTTTTTTTTTTTTTTTTTTTTTTTTTTTTTTTTTTTTTTTTTTTTTTTTTTTTTTTTTTTTTTTTTTTTTTTTTTTTGTCTTTGCTTATTTGTTGTAGATAGGTTTGCTTTTCTCTTAGGGGAGAAAAAAATTGTGTACAGCCGAGGAAATAATGTTTAGAAAATCTAGTGTCCTAAAGGAAGCAAATGTAAATCCACTGAAAACAATATAATTAAGTTTGTTATCTCATTGCCCGATAAGTCTCTGACAATAGTCTTTCTTCTTGTAGTGGCAGTTGTTCGTTAATGAGTTCACCAATTAAGTTTGAAAGATTACAGCCTTTGCCAAGAGGATTTATCTGTTTAAAAGCATTATATTTTTTGTGATACATTCTTACCATATTGTAAGCCTCTTTGTTAAAGAGGTATAAGACTACCTCTTAAACACATTAAATCCTATTACAGGCCCAAAAATAATTTTACAATCTGTTTACACATTAGCATCTACAAAAATGTAACAAATCTGTCCAGAGATGTCTGTTTTGAGAATAGGATGCTAACAGATAGTGCACTCTCTTGAAGCTGGATTGCCCTTGTGAAACGAGTGCTTTTTTGCTGCAGAATAATTGTTTTATAATGATTTATGACTATGCAAATAATATTCTTTTTATATCTCCCCCTTTTTAAATCTCTCCTCAGCTGCGTTTTTTAACCAATGCAGAAATAGTACAGAATTTTTAGTGCTCTTTTACAGCTTTTGAATCTAAAATAAACTGAAAAGAGTAAGTTTTGTGCTTTCTATATATTAAAGTCTCATTCCCCCACATGCAAGCTACTGCTACCTTTCTTTTGTACCTTCAAGGGGGTGAGTAAGCCTTGATATCAGAGATCAAATCAGCATTTTGGAAAGGGCCTAGCATGCAAAAACGTGCAAAATGCATCTATTCATAAGAAAACGCCTGAAAATGCCAGAGGTTATGCTCAGTTTATCTGTCAGCAAATTTAACTTAAAGTAGGTGGTAGTCAATTTAGTAAATACTTTACTAATATTGTAACTGTAAAGAACCATGAGTGCAGCCTCAGCATCCTGACCTGTGCACGTTTTAATGACTCTGCTAGGGAAACACACGCTGTATTGCAGATTAGCAATAACATCTAAAACACAAGTAATTTCTGCAGGAGTGTTTGCTTGTACACAGTCATAGTGAAAACGGGAGAGAGAATCGTGCTCTTTAGTTAATCCTGGGAAAGGAAACTTGTTGTTGTTGTTGCTCGTGTATCCAGAGCACTTGGGCACATTCTGTTCTAAGTAACACAGTGTAAATCTGTTGACTTTGTCTGGGATAATCCTGTGACATTAATTTTTCTGAGGTTTCAGTGCCTCTTTTGCTGGGTCTTCCCCTTCTCCCCGCAGCGTGCTCATTGCAGTCCTTTATGTGCAACTGAAGGAAGGGGCAAGAGTGGTTTCACACATCAGAACTGCCTTGAAGCTCGTTCATCTGAATTCCTTGTTGCCACACGCCTGCAGACCCGCTCCTGGCACAGAGCCCTCTCCCTCCAGCCTGGCCCTTTCCCCGGTGATGCCCCAGCTACAGAAGCAGCAGTGCTGCAGCAGAGCCCCACAGGCAGGGTGGAAACACCTTGGGGTTTTTTTTCTAAGCCTGATATTTCCCTATCATTTTGCCTTTCTCTGTGAAGTCAGGCCCTGGGCAATGCATTTCCCCTGGATGGTTTCCCAACCCCTCTTAGGAAACGACAAGGATATTTGCTAATATGATTAACCAACTGGGAACCGTGTACCCAGTTCAATCCTGCCGTAATGATTCTCGGTACTTTCTTACATTTGAAGTGCCTGCCGTGAGCTGGTAGCTCATGGCTGAGCAGTTAATAAATGTGATATATCCCCAAAGCATTGTACCACATGCCCAGCAGCAGCTCTAAATCAGTAGGGCTGCCCCAGATCTGGCAGGGGGGAGGCTCTGGTCCACATCACCTTGAAAAACCTAAACCTCTGAGGTTCTAGAAATGGAGTTAAAGGTGGGACTTTGTATCTAACTAGCCACCTTACTGTGGTTTAAATATTACAGCATTGGAAACAAGACCACCCACAACCTCACACATGCTGTGTATGCTGCTGTCTTACACGTGGCATTCAGGGAAATAATGAAATTTATACCTGTGGGATAGTGCTACTTGGTGCCTGGTTAGCAAGACAAAATTACAACCCTGGTTGTGGGGGGGAAAAAAAAAGTAAATTTAATATACTGTGAATTGCCTAATTGTTGAGAAAAACATGGGAGGTTTTGTCACGTCTTTTGCCATTGTCAGAATCAAACTCATGGTACTTCTCAAAATATTGAGCGCTTTCCTTTCCCTTCTTAGTGCAGTTGGTGCCTGGTGAGAAACACTGCTGGATGTTTCTGTGTGTCTGCGATAACTGGAGGGCGATCTGGAGCGCAGTGGGGTTACCTCCATCACATTGCTGACTGTTGAACTGTCCCAAGCGGTCCTCTTCAGTCTGCAATTTGTGAGGATGCTGCTGTAGTCCCAAATCAGACTTTTCTTTCAGTTCCAGCCCCCCTTAACTTCTTCTGTCTTTGCTCCCTTCCTTACCTTCACCCAACCACATAATTGCTTTATATTGCTTTAACACGCCAATCTGTGAAACTGCTCCATTTTCTCGGTTATTGGGCTATTTTCCTTGTTCTTTTGCGATAGAAATCCTTAGAGATTGTGCCTTTTGCACAATAGCAGATTTATGTTTAAGGAGACTGGCAGTCCTTGGAGAATGGGAAGTCTCATGTCTTTATCCTCAGATGATGATACTGAAGAGAGGATTTCTAGTACCAGTAGGCTTGGATGTAGGCATGTGAAAATGATGCCAAAAGCCTATTTGATCTAAATACATGTATTCACAAGTGTGGGGGGAAAAATGCTGATTCTGATATTGAGCACTGCAGTCTGCTTTGTGTTCTAACCTAAGTGGAGCAAGCTGGCTTAAATCATCAAATATTTTTGAACTCTGCATGGAGGCGGCTGTTGTCTTACAGAGTGAAGGGAAAGCTGACATGTACTGGCATGCTCGGAGCAGACTTTATAGCACTGAATAAGGATCACATCGTATTTAAATCACAACAGGACAAACCACCCAACCTTGCCTACCCTTGGGAGTGGGGAACACCCCTGGCACTTCCTTTTGGGCTGGGAAAGCTCCCTTCCAGATACGTCGCAGGTACTGATAAGGAACTTGGAAACTTTAGTTAAACTGAGTTAATCAGGTTTGTTTTCGTTTTTATGGTACATGTTGATGTGTTTGCAGTGACACCCTCTACTATTTTTTTCTTTCCGTGCTGTTTAAAAAGAAAAACCAGGAAAACAATGTCCTGATTGCAGTGAACAGGAGCTTGAGGGTACAGCATGGGAAATGAGTTAGAATTTCTGTCCTGAGAAAAACATATGAATTGCTGAGGTTCTTGATACTGAATGATGAGGTTCTGTTTTTATTAAAACAAAATATATATGTATTGGAAAAGATAAGTGTTGTGTTTATAAACACTACCCTAGCTCTACAAGCTTTTGTTCCTCTTACAAAAAAAAAACCCCTGTTCATGCTGCAATAAAAATACATACACTTAATTCTTAAGCAGCGAGTTTGTGCCTTTTATTCCTAATTCACAAAGTTTTGCTTAACGGAAACCTGCAGTTCCTTTCAAGGCAGCTGCATGAATTTACATAGAAAATACAAACTGGCACAAGGAATAAACTCCTTAAGCCTGGAAAGGTCAGGATTCCTGTTCAGGGATATCTTGTTCAGAGATGTTACTGTGTGAGCATTGGGCATTTTCCTGTGTTGTTCTTTTGGGTTTTTTTGCACCAGTTTTAATGCTGCTTTTGGGAAATTAAAGTTGCAGGGACACCTTCCACTAGACCAGGCTGCTCAAAGCCCCATCCAACCTGACCTGAACACTTCCAGGGATGGGGCTTAATCAATGTACTTGTTTGAAAATAGCATTTCTCTATGAACATCCATGGGAAAGGTTAAGGTAAAATCAGGGGTGTTTCAGGTTGGATGTTTCAGGTCAGGATCAGGGCTGGCTGGGACCAGCTGCTGTTTCAAGGGTGAGGGAAGAGCATGTTCTGGACTGAACTCTCTTCCCCCCCACCCCAGGCATCAGCTGTGTTTGGATGTGGTGACAGCAAGGCTGCAGGTGGGCACAAAAGGGGTCTGTGTGCCACTAGGAAGCAGTGTGGTGTCTCCAGAGGTGGTACTGGATCCAAGGTGGCTGAGCAGCCCCTGCCCAGCTCCTGGTGCTGATGGTTGCGCATTTTCCAGAGAGCTGGTGGCAAAGCTTCAGCTGCTGGCAGTTCTTGCCTCCTGCCTTCACCACTAGCTTTGGTCTGACCACAGGCATGAAAAAAATGGAGGTCAGGGATGAGCCAACAGCTGGAGGAACCTTGGATAATCCTTCTGTAACTATGGGCAGGAGCACACTGCCCATGATTTGTGAGTTCCTCTGCTTTGAAAGCACCCTGAGTGTGACTGCCTAGGTTAACATGGGAATGGGTTTTTCAAGCCAGAGAGTCAGTGTGACCTTTTATGGGCTCCACGAAATGAGTCCAGAGGTTATGAAGATGCAAACCCTCTGCTGAACTGAATATCTCAACTGAATAATCCTTCAGTGGACTTGTGGGACTTGGACAGGAGCAGCGAGGGAGCCTGTACCAAAAATTTCAGGCTAACGTACTTTGGGTCAGCTGGTATGACAGAATGATGAATGCTGAGGTTTTGTGATGCAGCAGTTGCATGAATGTTGAAATGTTAATTGTGTGGGCTCAGTTGGCTCTGGCTGGATGGGCCATCCCTCCTCTCTCGGGCAGGGCTGCCCTGGCAGCTGCTGACCCAGGGACTGGTGCTTTGCAGAGGCAGCGTGGCTGTCAGGGAGGGGCTGAAGTGGGTGCTCAAGGCTGTCTTGAACCCTGGTGTAAAAATGGTTTATAGCCTTCTTTTCTGTTCTTCGGGTGTAAATGTAGCCCAGAGCAAACTGTCCTTCTTATACTTGCTTGTGGGCTCAGCCTCTGCTTTGTGTGCCGTGAGATGTGGAAGAGCAGGGTTAGGTAGTCTCATGTTTTGATCCAAATGCCTTGACTTTGCAGATGACTACAGTGGGCTGTGCGTAGTGGTACTGGGAGCAGAGCTTACCTTCCCCAGCTCTGCAGTGGGGATAGTGCTCTGAACAGAGGTCAGGGGCCATCTGTGCAAGAGGCAAGTGCAATTTAGTGGCAGCTGTGTGGGATAGAATGACATGCACTTTTCTGCAGGCTACTGACTATTCCTATTTGGAAAATCAAGTCCTGCGTAATTTGCCCAAAGAGATGGAGGGGTGGAAGCAGACCTCAGGCCTCCTGATTTGTGTGCATTTACTTCAACCACAAGATCATGTTTCCCACCAATTTCACACATATGAATGCGTGGGTTTGAACACACAAAATCAGAGACACAAATTTAGATGCTGTCTTGAGGCACCTTTGGTCCTTTCTTCTGTTGTTTCCCACATTTGGGGCCTTAGGGGAGGTATGATGAAATCTGATTAGCAGTAAGTCTATTAATTATAACTCCTAAATTAGAGCATCAGTGCAGAAGCATCGCTTTCTGATTTGGATTAAAAAGCCCTTCATCTCAACAAAGCACAGCCAGTGCAGCTGATAGCAGAGTGCACTGAGATGCATCAGATCAAAGTGATGCACTTCATGTGTGATGCCAAAATGGCTAATGAGTTACTTAGGCTAAGATTTATTACCCGCTACTTACCGATGCTCTTGCAGTGTACTACCCAAAGCCGCGGGTTTGTGTGAACTCACCTGCTGGTTTAACTTTCCATTCCACCAAGAGGCTCCTCCGTGAGGTGTCTGACTTTAAATTTAGTCCAACCTGGTGTGGCCCTTCCTTAAATTCTCAACTTGGTAGAATTTTATTCTTGTGGTGGGACTGAACTTGGGAATCACTATACACAGAGGTTGCTGAACAGCTTCTGACTCTCTCTCTCTGCTTTTGACAAGGTTCTGGGGGACTGCAGGCCCGTGATAGACTCTAAGCTGTGGGTAGTGGGGTTTTTTTGCAGCTTTTGTTGCTCCTGTGCCAAGGTTATATTTTGCATGAACAAATCCAGGCTTCTGGAAAATGTTTAGGCTGTAGATTTAAGGGCAGGAGATGTTAAGAAAATCCACCTGGCTTGACATGAAGCCATGAAAAATAGGAGGGCCACGTGAGAACTGAGTTGTTGGGACTTCTTGTGTCCAATTTTCTTTATACCAGGACTCAGTAGCCAGTGGTGTGGCCATCTACAGAACACAGGCTTCCACAGTTGTCTTCAGTTGCAGTTTGTCTAAAAATAGGGTAAGACAAAGCACCTATGTCTGCTGGGGTGGAAATTTGACACAAGTAGGTGAAATGGCCTGGCTGTGTACAAAGATACAGGAACAACTATTTTTGCCTTTGGGACTTGTTGGGCAGAAAATAACTCGGTCCTACCAAAGCTGGGACATCTGGTGCATGGAAGTGTTTTGTAATGAATTGGAAATGGCATTACTGCAATATATATAATAACATGGAGATGGTACAGTATGGTGTGGGGAACTTGTGTAGAAGATGGAAAATGTCATGGTTTTCACATACATTGTGGAAAAGAGAAAATAACTTCAAGTGTAAAGGATATGGAAATTCAGTGAATAAACATCAGTGCATTCGAGGATTTTTCATGCAACAAGCTAGATTTATCTTTCACAGAAAAAAATCTATAAACATCAATGACTGCAGTTAGATGAGGAAGTCTGGGTGTGCAAGAAAACCTTCTTTTCAATAGATCTCCATTTTCCTTAAATTTAAGCAATCAAACATTAGAAGATCTAAGACCTGATTCATTTCTCATTTGTATCAGTTTCATCCAGGACACCTTCTGATATTTGAAAAAAGCTGTGCTGTTTAACACCTGAGTAAGCGAAAACCAGCTTCATTTTCCTGTTTGAGATCAGCAACGTTTCAACAGCTTGTTTCTTAACAGGCAGAATGGACTAAAACTATCAAAACACTGGGCTCGCTTCGGGCAATAGTTCACCAGGGCTGGGCAACTTGTAAACACATCCAGAAACTGCCCTTCCAGGTTTAACTGAAGTCAGGTTGGAAGTACGAAGGAAATCCAGCATTTCTCGAAGAGCTGGGATTTCTGTTCTTTGTTTTGAAGCAGAAAAGGTCTCATGAAATGCAGGTGCAGCTCTGACTTCCATCTAGGTAATGGATGACTCAATGAAGAACATTATCTCCTTGCTCAAAAGCAGATGTGATGCTCTTACCCATCCCATCGCTCGGGAGAAGACATGGGAACCTGGAGTGCAAGACCACCTTCATGGAATATCACATGTTCCAGTATTTTTGTTAGCTCATGCGTTCACAAACTACATCCACATGGTATAATACCCCAGAGACATATAGTATAACATGATGCAGTTTACTTCTAAGTCAGACCTCTGTTGTATGGCCTAAAAGCTTTGTAAGAATTTAGCAGCAATATCAAGGAAAACCAATATAAGTGGTCCATTAATGAATAGGTCCTTGAGCGTCAGGAAGCAGACGTTGTTGGAAACTTGTGTAATATTACTGTTGGGTTTTATTAATTAAATATAGCTATTAATATGACCTTGGATTCAAACACAATGACCTCTTTTGTGAGTATGATTAGCAGATGTTTACCATAATTCTTCACTCTGCGAAAAATGCTTGTTGCACCCAATAAAAACAACCATATTTACTTTGCTAAATCAAATATTTGGAACTTGGGTCTTACTTTATATATCATGGCTCCAGTGTCTTAGACTTTCCAAGTTTAGGGTTGAGAGCCCTTGGAGTAACATATGTGGTAGATCTGGAAGTACAATGACCTATTGTATTAGGGAGCACTTTCCCCCCCTCTCTTTGGCATTGTATCTCCTACAGTGGAACCAGTGTGCTCTGCCAGCTTCTGGATTTTATTTTTACAGAAGGGTGAGGAGAGCATTTTCGAATCCAGAAGGTTTTCTATATTTTATCCAATACTTGCAGGCAACTTCCTTTCCAGAAGAACTGCACCAATGGAAGCAGGAAACACAATTCCAGTTCTTAAAATAAAGCTGGAAGTTATTTTCCTTTTCAATAGCATCTCACCTAATTTTAGACAATAAAGTCTAAAGTTTCACGATAATTTTCCTTTTCTCCTACCAAGTCCAGAATTTAGAGGTGATAAAATTCCATGAACGAGCCAGATCATCCCCCCAGATGCCACCTGCTGCCCTCAAACTGCAGCAGGTATTTTCTGTGTATATGAGCATTGGCTTATTGTGCTGGGGTCAGTTTTAGTAGCGGGTCTGCTGCCTGCTTGTCTGCAGTGCTGAAAGGAAATAGCAAGGGAACAAAACTATGCTTTTCTTGGGAAACCACTCCCTTTGGAATGGAGAGATATGGCTTGCCACTTTTATTTTGTTTCCCCCTCCAAAGTAAGCAACAACATTGCAAGGATCGGGGCCAGCAAGAAAAGAATATTATTTAAAAGGCGTCATCTATCTAGCCCAGTGTATTTCAGGAAAAGGAGTCTCCCGCTTCATATTTTAAGGAGTGTAATAAAAATAGCAATCGTTTTAAGAAAGGGGCTGACGGACCGGAGAAAGTGACAGCGGCAGCACAGGGAAATAGTGCTCCATTTATCTGCGCTCACGAGCACATTGATAACGCTGCTCTCTGCAGTAGGTGCTATCAAATCCCAGACAATTTGTATCCCCGGCGTGGCAGGTTACTTACATGGGAACAAGTCTCCCTGACATTATTGCAGATCATCATTAACTAGCTGCTGCTGTTTGTTTGCCGTTACCCGCTAGAACGACGTTCCTGAGTCATGTTGGATCATTTATATATCTCAGCCAGTTTAGGGACCTGCTGCTTCTGAAAACACACCCGGCCTGGGATCTCTTCCCTCGCTTCTTTTTCCATGGCGGGGGAAAAGAAATTACTGGGTGCAGCTTCCCTCCTGCTTTAACCTAAGCAAAACGAAGGTTGTGTAATAAACATTTAACAGGCTGTGAGGAGCAGCTCCACTGGGCATATACAAAAGGAGGGGCAGAAGTAATAAGGAAGAAGGATGGGCTCCTCTTCTCTGTCCTCAGATCTGATGTTGGCAGGGGTGTGGGTGTGTAAGGATCCAGATAAGGCTTAACGGCTCTAGGTGGGATATCCTGCTTTCTGAAGATCTTTAATCGGTTGGACTGGCATCCTATAAGCACATTTCTTGATTATCTTTCTCGGCGTGTTTCGGTTTCCTTTTCCTTTGTTCAGTAATATTTGTGATTATTGTCTGTTATTAAAATGTGAACTGCGTTTCAGCTCACAATCTGAAGGCTCCTTTTTTTTTTTCTTTATTTTTGCCAGTTTTTAAAGCTTTATTTAGTGATTTTTTTTTTCCCAGCCTGATTTGTTTTCTTTCAGCCCTTTACTGAAAACAGGAGGTCAGCTCGTCACTTTATAAGTCTTTGTAAACCAATTGCAAAATCTCCATTGAAGTCAGTGCATCTCTTGATTTGTAGTTGACAGTTTGCCCCATTATATCTATCCTAAACAGTTGCAGGTTAGGTCACTGGGGAGGGAAAACTATAATTTTGTCTGAAAGCACAGTTTGGTGAAACTATGATATCAGCACAACTATAATAAAACATGAAGTGCTTTGTCTTCTACCTTATAAAAATGTGTAATTTCTACCCATTATCAGTATTATTACAAGAGTCCTTGCAGTAAACATGTCTTTTGATGGGCAGAAACTTGTCTTTGCTAGGAATGAATACAGTGAAGTGTAACTTCTCTTTTAAAGGAAAATAAATAACACAAGTGAAGTTTACTAGAACACATTTCCAGGAAAGCTGCTGCAGAGGCAGGTAGGACGTGCTGAAGATTTATACTTGGGGTGAACATGTGCAGGTGCCATAATGATGCTGTAGAGAACATTGAAGTAAAATATTTGATCAACAAATATTCCTGAAGAAAATACATGGTTTGGATTTCTGGCTGGCTTTCAGATTATAGTAGGACAGTTAAATGAAAGTTCCTTTAAATATATGCATGCAAACATCGTCGTGGCTGAGGGGGAGGTGAGGTCTAGCATGGTTGCCTCTCTCCTAGACAGAGAACAAACCTCGACTGCCCACCAATCTGCCAGATCGCTCAGTTTGTGGATTCAGGGATGAGCATCAGGAGAGGGAGAAGCTGCCCAGTGAAAGGTTGGTCTCAACATCATACAACTCACAGTGCAGCTGCTACCACAAGAAGGGTTTAAAACCAAAGCGTGGCTTATCCTGGCTAGGTGTGCAGTTGTTTTGAACTA
Organism: Empidonax traillii; assembly: GCF_003031625.1. NCBI lineage: Eukaryota > Metazoa > Chordata > Aves > Passeriformes > Tyrannidae > Empidonax > Empidonax traillii. The sequence continues at coordinate 564,343 of NW_020955626.1, read as the reverse complement.
ATTCAATCAAGAATCAGAAGATTATGGTGAAATAAAGAAAAAAAAAAAAAAAAGGAGGAAAGAGATCAATAAAAAGGGCGGAGTAGCAGCTGTGATTAAGGAAGAAGATTACTGTTGATTTATTGATTCATTCTTCAGCTTGCCATCTCAATCAGGGCTTTTTTTTTTTTTCTTTTTGGTTAATGTTATTAATATTTATACTTTAGTACCATGTGCCAATTAGAGTAGATTGTAATTAAGTCTCCAGGCCTGAAAATATTAGGCCCTATGTGGCACAAAGCCTTCACATTGCACGTTACTGGGAAGAGAAACTTAGGTTTGAAAACCTGGTGCTGAGCACAGAAAAAGGCCAGTTCTCTCTGCATTGCAAGAAGCAGTTTTTGTGGTCACCCTTTCTGGGAACACCAGAGAAAGATGGTTGCAGAAGGCTGTTGCCAAGCTTTTGAGTTTAAAGGAAGTCACTCTGGCCAAGCCATCTTCCCCTGCACGGAGTGAGAAATGTTCCTCAGGCTTATGTTGGAGGTCTCCTTTTCCCTGCACAGAACTGAATTTTTGGGGCACTTTTGCACTCAGACAGTGTTTTGTAGCACTGGGGTCTCTTTGCTGGGCCTGGGGCTCTGGGTTTGTACAGCACCTTGGTGTCGGGTCCTACTCTGCAACGAGCAGCACAAATTACAGGAGCTATTAAGGTCTCCCCTTTGGTTTGAGCTGAGAACAGGATAGTAGAAGAGTCTTTTTTTTTTTTTTTTTTTCTTTATGTAGAGGGAAACATTGCGAACTCCTTGTTGTGGAGGGGCAGAACTGAGTCACCGAGGGTTTAGTCAAAGAAGAAACACATCTCATCGGTGCAAACCAGAGTAAAAAACGTGCTTTCTTCATTACTCATTATACCACAGTGGGAATCAAAATCGCTCAAAAATTATTGTAACAGCTATATGTTGCTTAGATAAAATAGTCTGGAAAGGAGAGATTTCGTGGGAATCGCCTCTGATTTATGCAGAGCAATATGCGAAGCCAACTCGCTGTGATTTCTTCCAGTTATGTGCAATTATATTAGATTTAATCAAAGAACTTTGAATTACTTGCATTGTTCCGTAGCGCTTGCATGGTACCTCTGGGTGTCACTGAATGAGTTGTGGCCATTTAAGTGTATTGCTCATGCAAACAACACAGTGGGAAAATTAATTTGAAATTTCTTGTATATCTGGATGCTTAATTTTTACAGCTGTGCTATGTTCTGGGTTGGTTTTCTGTATTTGAAGCATAAATCCTATTTTTAAGACAAACTATAAGCAATTCTATTTTGCCCTTGCAGTATGAAAAGATTTACTGGGAGTGGGAGGCTGAGCTTAACCTATTGTGTTAAACCCAGTCCTTCACCTCCCTTTCCTGCTTCCATGGGGATAGCCAGTGTGTTGAGACATTGTCCTGTGTGAAATAACACATCCCAGCATACATAACCCTCAGAAAAACATGCTGTGCCATTCAGCCCACCAGCCTGCGGGACTGAGCTACGTCACCCTTGTGGTCCACAAGTGATGGATCACCAAACCTTGGCTGGTTGGGATGATGGGGTTGTCAGCTCTGGAGAGCAGGTGAACCTTTGAGTCTGGTGGGAGCATACAGGAATATCTGGGTAACCACATCTTTGTGAACCCACACCTCTTCAGCCTCTGCAATGGGCTTTCATGCCTGTGGAGCTGCAGCGAGTGTGTTTGTGCAGTCACTCACAAGTGCACTTCAGCATCATTAGAGGGAGGGATTTATTAGTTTCTCCCATTTAAGAAGGTTTAATTAGTTCCTGTAATATTTCACATTTTTAAGTACAGGAAAGGTACAAAATGGCTCCTGAGGAAAGTGGAGCCAGCTCAAAGGGAAAAGCCCTTCTCCCTACCATGAGAGGCCTGTGTAAAAGCAAAAATGTGACAGAAAAGTCTTGTTTAGTTCTCAGCACCTACTTGATTTATTTGTTATTTTTTATACAGCAACTACCTTGCAGCATTTGGAGTACAAATTTTCTTGGTGCGAACCCACGTGTAGGGCGACAAATAGCACATGAAAAGATGTTGGCCACTTTTTTCTGCAAAAGGCAAAAAAAAACCCATCTTGACTGCCTTGACTCATGCTGGGACCAGCACTGACAACCCCTCCACTGTGTTGGTGCCATGGTCAAAGCTTTCTTGCCAGGCAGAAGAGCATGGGGGGCTTAAGAAGCTCCACAGCCCCTGAGTTGTCAAATAATAGAAATACATTTTGTTTTATTTTTCAGAAAGAGCCTAACTTTGGACTTCAAATTTAGTTAATCTTGTAATGGTTGTCAAAGAAGTGTACTCTTTTTAGTAAATCTGTGTCTCAGAAAATACAATAATTGCTATTTAGCCTTATAAATAGCTACAGAAAAATGAGCTTGTCCTCTAGGAAAAAGCAATAGAGCCTGTGAAATTTATTATTTTTGTCGATCTTTGGCTGCTCTCTTGCAGCTGCTGGAAGGGTGGCTTTGCATTCACAGGGCTTGGTGGACAAATAAAGGAGTAAATAAAAGGGTTTGCTGACGCAAGCGTCACAAGGAACGCGCAGCACGTGAGTGGAAAACCACTCCAGTCGGCAAACAAAGCGATGTGCCGCCTTGAGTATCCCAAGCAGACCTGGGAGGAGTGGAAAGCAGTAGTGGGGGATTTTTTTTTTGGTCTTTTTTAGTGTGAATGTTTTTAAAACATTGCTGACTGTTAGTGTCAACAGAGAAGCACAGAGGAAGAGAAGCAGAAATAAAAGCGTGACTGGAAAGGTGCATCAGAACACAGTAATTACAGAAGCTTTATTTTTTTTTTTGCTGCCTTTGATGCCAGCATAAGTACGTGAAAACTAATGCACTGCAGAGGACAGGTTTGTGGTTGAAATACACTTGATAGATTTTGACAAATTAAACAGTTGTAAAGATGTTTGGAAGTTTTCCAGATCTTTACTGTTATTTATGTCACTGAACTAAAAAATCAGTGGTTAATTTGCAGTTCTTATAATTTTTATGATACTTATGTTGTTGTAAATTTAGCAGCGTGCGGCATCAACTCAGCGGGATACATTTTATGTTGTCAGCTACCTTTTGATATCATAATAGATTTCAGTTGCCAAAGCTTCAGGGAGAGAGAGAATAAAATGTACAAGTGCACTGTGGGAGCGCTTGGATCAGACCCAGGTAGGAGAGGAGTCAGTCAGCAGGGTGGTCGCTGAAACCGGGCTTGGTCCTTTCGGGACAGCGGGGATGCTCCGGAGTCCTCTGCCCATGGTGATAAATGTGTTTTAAGAGGTAAGGATGGGTAAGGTCCTTTATAGGATTGGGCCCCACAGTATCACTGATGGGTTTTTGATGTTTGAGTGGCTGCTTACGGCTGATAATGGCAGCAGTGCAGAGCTCCTTGGGTCTTCTCCCACCACATGGACCTTCTCCTGATCCTGCATCCCAACAGTGCCCGGTAACGGGGCAACAGGGCTGTGGGTAACGGGTGGCAGGTTGAGACTTGGTCTTACAGCAGTTGTCAAGCCCATGTCTGTCTCAGTGTGTAACCTGGTTTTGAGGAATTATCCACCCCCAGTTTGTTTATTTCTGATAGTGATTTTCCCCCGATGTGGTGGTCCATAGCATCTTTCCTGGGTAAACACAAACTAGAGAGAGGCCAGGTGAATCTCTAGCATGGTGTGGTCAGATATGGGAGCAGCTTCTGTCCTGTGGGATGGCACTGATCAAAAAGTGAAAGCCCTAACTTGAGTTTTACAAAGTGCCTCTGATACTTGAGTTCATACATTTTGCAAGCTTTTTAAATAGATACTTTTTCTAATTTTTTTCTTCTTATGAAGACTCTCTATTCTCTCTATAAATAGAGACTTTTCTTCTGTTGTCTCCTATCCTAGAAGAGGGAGAGACATCTTAAGTTTAGGTGACTTAAAGAAGAGATGTAGTTGTTTCCCTCTTGGGAGGCTTATTTTATTGGGTTAAAAATGTTGGTTTTAATGTGAGGACTGAGACCTGCCTCAGGAACGTGTGACACACGAAATGGACTTTTTATGAAGCGTAGCCATGCCCTTCCCATCTTCCGCTTCTTTCAACATTTGCCCTTTGCCTCCTAAGCCTGAAAATGGAAGAATTTATTAACGGTTGTTTCCTCAGTGTTTGTAGCATTAGCCACGTTTCTCAAGGGCGTTTCATGTGCTCTTTCCACTCTAACGGGATTGTCCATTGAGTTCAGCTCCGGCACGTTGGGGATCCATTTGCACAGATAGCTGATTAAGCTGAACCTTCCTCATCCGTAGGTAATCCCAAAATACGCAAATTGTTAGCGTGAGATTGGTTTTTGAACAGTTTTAGGTTCATAATTAAGTGCTTTGTAGCTCTCTTCCACCTCCACTCCCTCCTCATCGGAGTCTTTAGCCGTGCTGACTCCAGCTTTCCTATTCCCTTTTTCTTTCTTGATAATATTTTTTTTTTTTTCTTTCCCCCTGGAGGTAGTTTTATGCCTGGCCCTTTCTCTGGGTACTGCTTCAAAGCTGTGTGGCTTGGAGCAGATTTTGGGCACAGAATTTTTCGTGAAAAGAGCGTTGTTCCACTGCTTGAGGTTTCGCTGGGTCTGGCTTCCCAAAATGACAGTGGCCAGTGCTGGAGTGAGCGTGGACCTTGCTTTGGGGAGAAGACACACATTTACTTGAGGACAGGCTGGAGATGGGATGACTGAGAGGTTTGGTGGTGTCTTTTTTTTTTTTTTAAATTGCCAGACAAGAGGAAGGTGAGGTGTTGGTGTGAGCACTGAGGAGCTGAGCAGGAGCAGATGTTTGCTCAGGCAGCCACAGCCCCACCTGGGCACCTGCACCTCGCTCAGTCAGTGCTCATCAGGTGAAAGATGCTGCTCTTGTGTGTTGGAAGAGCTAGATCAGATTTCCCTTCTGCTTTGCAGCAGCAGACTTGTATGTTAGTCTGTGTTCGCTGGCTAGGCTTATTCTGGCTAATGTTTGCCAGATTCTTCTATTACATATTAAAATAAGATTGTATGAGTGGGTTTTCTTTTTGTGCGTGTTTCAAAAAACTAGGCCAGCCCTAACAAGCACATTTTCGTGTTTTTGTTGGGTTTTTTTGCATTTTGTCATTTTACATATTGAAAAATGGAATGAAAAAAAGAAAAAAAAGCCTGCTAACATCAAAAAGAAATAAAGCTTTGCATTATTCTGCATAAGTGTTAAAATCTGACTGATAGTTTGTATATACAGACTTCGTTCTTTATAGTGTTTCCTTTCCCCACCCAAAGATCACAGATGCTACGATAAAAATTAATGCTCTTTTAGTAGATGCTTTTCTTTTCAGGATTTGGCCTAAAGAGAGTTGTGCAGCGCTTTAGTTACTAATAAATGTGGCAAGTTTTAGTTAAAATAATAGGCAGGCATAATTTCTTGGAGCAGGATCTTCTAAAAGAAAATGCAGGGCATTTCTCCCTCCTTAAATCCAGCTATTTTAATATCATAAAGTTTTTATTTTAACCATCAGGAGAGTAGCCTTGTTTGAAGAATTCAGCTTTAAAAAATGTCTTTGTAAATTGAGATTTTAGGACTACCTATTTGGAGGATGTTCCGTATGATAAATGACCCTTATAAGACAAAAAAAAAAAAGTAATTTTGCATGTCTGCTCCCTAGGATGTGTGATAATAATAAATGAACATTTTATATATCATTATATATATATCATGGCAGGACAAAAATCAGAAGATATATTATTCATTATTCCTGTTACTTTATATTTAAAAGGCAAAGGTTTTTGCTTCTTTGCCAAAACAACGGCTACAGAATATATTTGTAATAATCCCTGCAAATATGAAGGGTGGAGAGATCTTCCAGGTCGTTAGCACTGAAAAAAATAGAGATGCCTTTAATTGTATTCATTTGAACATTCATACATTAATGCTGAGATTTAAGTACTGTTACTATTAAAAATTAAACTGGAGGGGCAGTGTGCAGATCATATGCTTTAGTGTAAGTTGTCAGGTGCAGTGTTTGCATATTTAGCCTGCCATTCCAACACTAAAATGGATCTTTGAGGCCAGATCTGGCTTTCCAAGGGACACTTTTTGCATCACACACACACACCCCTCCCGGTATAATTTCTAGCAGTAGCCTTTCTTTTCAGGGATGCATTTGCACCACCTGAGCAAAAGTTGCTGTGACTAAAATCAGAGGAGCATAAGGAGTAACTTGTTTGCTGTCCTGAAGTCCTCCTGTTCTTCTCCCCATCCTCCCCCCCACTGTGTCCACAGCTATTTTGCAATATGCAACCCCCTCCGAGCACCGCCTGCGGAACTGGAGTAGCTCTGGCATGTAGATTTCCCAGTGGGAGAACTTGTGTGGATGGTAATTTTAATGAGACCTGATTTAAGCAGTAGAATAGATCCATAAAACTAATACAAGCAGACTTTCAAGAGCCCTACTATTTGTCAGGGCACTGAATTTTAGAGGTGCATCCATTGGCTTGGTAAAGAATATTCTAATCTGTAAAACTTAACCTGTATTAATTCAGATTGTTTCTATGCAAAGTACTGTTGAGAGCATTCAGAATCCAGGGCAGGCCAAATATAGACTTATTTATTTTTGAGGCTCAACTTTCGTCCAAAAATCGTGCTGGAACCACAGGATCTGAAAGCTGTGCTCTATATGAATGAATGCAAAGTCTGTACGAGTGCACACAGCTGTGCCTCTAAGCTGTGACAAACCCTTAGCTTTGCTTTTTTTCCCCTTCATTTAAGGCCACCGCTCAGTCCATCTGTATTTAAACCTCTCCCATGTTGTCACACCTAGTTATATATGGCAGTAACACGGGCTCCTTTGGATACACGGGGTTTTTCTGTGAATACAGGCGTTACACCCATCCCAGAACCTGAATCCTGCGTCACGCAATACACTTGGTCCACGGCTTTTATTTTTCATCCCGGTGCTCTGGAGTGTCTCTTGCTGTTGTTGGAAATTGTGTAGTTCTGCTTGGCATTAATAAACTATTTTCTTTCCTTGCTCTCCTCCCCAGCCTCTTCCCTCTGTCCTGTTGAGTTTTTTTTTGTGTTTCCCCCCCGCCCTCCACTATCCTTTTAACTGCAGTTATCTCAAATGGCAGTAAGAGAGAGCAGGTGAGGGAAGCTCAGGGCAGGAAATCGAGGTGGGAATGGGAAGAACTGGAGCACCAGCAAGCAGCACAGAACAAGGGGAAGAAAAGAATAGCATGGGGGAAGAAATAGAGGGAAAAGCAGGCAGGGGAGGGATGGAGGTAGAGGGCAAGGAGAGGGAGGCCAGGGATTCCATGTGCAGGAGGAGTAGAGGGATGCTCTGTGCCGTGGGGGAAACGCCAGGTCTGCCACCCCTTTCCTGGGCTCAGGCAACCCACGGACTGCAGGGACATGGGCAGAAAGGAGGTGGCTTCTGCCAGAGCTCGTGGTAACGGGGACATGAATTTAAATGGGGAAAAAGTTTATTTGCTTTTTCTTGCAGGAGATGCTAAGTGATTTTGCAGTTTGAGTGGAGTGGCATTATTGCACTTAGCTCTGCATTTATTAAATAAATTTGTTCTCCAACTCAAGTGTTAAGTGTGTATTATGAAACCTCAGAGCCAATCTTAGCGGTTGCAGTGTGCAAATATTTTTAAAATTATGTAATTAAACAGGGCTTGGGCTGCAATGTCCACTGAAGTGATTTATTAATTGAATGGTTTGATTAAATTTAATGTTATTTTAGTTTATACGGAAAGGGTTGGTATCTGTTTCACAGATAGGGACATCTTGTGGGGCTGTCAGTGATGGTTCAGAGGTCCTTAGGAGGAATCTTTAGCACCCAATTAAATATTAACCAAGAAGATGTGACTCGTTCTTTCTCTGTCCCTGAAACTGTGTTTTGACATCTAGGGCTGGTGATAAAAATTTGCTCGGCAGAATCACTTGCAATGCACTCTATTTATCACTAGATTATTTCCAAATTAATCACGCTAAAAATCTTTCCATTGTAATTGTGCTGGGGCTCAGCGCTGTACTATGTGTGTAAATAAAAAATGCCCCTTTAATTTCATGTTAACTGTGTCTTGCTGCTGTTGCAGCCAAACTGTATCTGTTTCGGTGGAATGTCATTTTAAAGGTATTGTGGTTACTGAGCGGCAGCTGTGATTGAAAAGTATGTAAACTAATCTTTAGTTGCTCGTGTCATTTTTATATTCTTATGTCAGAACACAAGAAAGCTGCTTTAAATTTGTCTTTCACTGTGTATTAATTTTCAAGTCTAATTTTTCTTGGGTTAAAGCATATACTGCGTTCTCTACTACACATTACCATTCAGTGCCAAAGTAAATGGCTACTTGTGAAAAAGTACAAAATTAGTTCCTGCTTGATTACTGTAAAATAGATATTTATTTTCGTAGGGAGAGTTTTTATTGCCAGTGCATAAAGGACAATTATCCTGCATGGTATCGGTGACTTAGAAGACGAAGTAATCAAGCATGGCATATTTATTCCTGTGAAGAGCAGGGCTGTGCACTGCGTTCCCAAAACCAAGAAGAGAGGTACAAGGGATTTTGGCTTTTTGTGTGTGTGGGTTTTTTTTTTCCATTTTCCTTTTTCTTCTAGGCTCGCACTATGTGTTGTTCTGCTCTTTTAAATGCAGACCGTTCAAAATTAAATCCTCAGTTAATATGTCTGCATAAGAACTTCTTTGTCTCTTGATGCCCAACCATTGAAAATTAAATGTGGTTGCGGATAAGTATTTATTCATACCATACCTCACACCTGATCTTGTGTCAGTATGACATCATCTTTGCCACAAAGATTTCTGGTGGTTTAAAAATGTTCCGTTGTGAAATAAGTGGGAGAGGTAGAAAAGGGGCAAGGAAGGCAACAAAAATAAACTACTAGTGGGATTTGATGTTTTGCCAATTAAAAACAAAATATAAAAAATCATGTTCTGAGGTCCACATGCTGCCTTTGATCCATACACAGGACTTCCATTTGTGCCGGTGGCTGTTCAGCCTGCGGAGGGAAGGCTGTACATGACTTAATTTGTATGTTGTGGGAAGTACATTTTCCTAGCATGTGGTCTAGCTTACTTGGAGAATCTGAAATGCGTTATAAATGTAAATGCTGTGTTTAAGTAAAACTTCATTATGTTTTGGTGGTTTCCAAAAATGCACAGGATTTGACCTTAAAGTGTTATTTCAAGGTGTTATGATGTATGAGCTAGACTTTGTAGTCTTCTAAATTAAATCTTTGAACATGTTATTATTGTATTTTGGCATCGGCAAGATGTAGTTCTCAGCTATTTTCTGTCACAGCCTTCATTTTTCTAACAAGAGTAACGAGACAGGGCCAGATTCTTCTGTACGAGGCGTGTGCGGGATGGGGATTACCCTGCGTTCCCCGTGGTGTAACTGAGGGTGGGTCTGGCCTTCGCATCCAAGCCCATGGTCAGGATGACTCCTTGTCCATGGCTGCCATCAGGTTGGAGCCAGCGCTCCTGCAGAAACGTGGGCACGGCCACCACCCACCACCGCTCCCCTTGACCACTGCAGAGCCCCACGTAGGATGTGGTGAAGGGTTTAGCGTTTGGATCCAGATCTGGTTCGTATATAAAAGGGGTTGTGTTTCTGTTTGGAAAATATGAGCCCCTTTTACGTAGCCCAGGTGTGGATTAGCTCTCTAAACCATTTGCCCATTCCTGTGTTTGTGGGAGACTGTTTTCAATTCTTACAAAGAGGCCGTACAAGTCAAGCCATAGAAACAGCAGAAGCAATCCAAAAAATGGATTGAAAAAAAAAAAATATATATATATAAAAAAAATTAACAAAGTGTTTGTGATCTCAGGTTGGTAGTCTGGATGTGGGAGCAGACATAACCGCTACACATATGCTTATTTCCAAAGAAAATAACTGCAAAACATTTCCACCTATGCCATGAGCGCTCAGGGCTTGTATTTCTCTGTAATAGCCATCTGTTCGTGTTGCAGCGGGGCCGTGGGGCACCGTTCCCTCCGTGGTGTGTGTCCCCCCAGGCAGCTCCCAGGTACAGGGAGGGTGCCAACCAGCCAGACATGGGGATAAGGCAGGGTTTGGGCCGGGTGTGTTGTTGCAGAAAAGTCGATTAAGAAGAAGAGCTCTGAGTCAGCCCCCGGGGCCGTGGCCGTCAGTCGATGAAGCGCCAGAGAGAGACCGTCTTTGTAGTGTTGGTTTTGGTACCGGTTTCACGTTGCACGCTCGTGGTATGAATCATGATGGTTACGAGGGTGATTTTCCCCTCAAGGACACAATCCCTCCCCCAAACAATCGTGGAGCCACCCTTTTGGTCACTCTGCATGCCTGTCTTTCTGTCTGTCCATCCTGAGGTGGTCTTCCACTGTGGGCTTGGGGTGGGAAGGGAGAGTGGCACTCAGCCAATGCATATTGGAGCTTGTCCTCCATCTGTGGCCAGGAGTTCCCCATTTTCCTCTTTTACATAGGAGGCTGGCTTCTGGATGGGAGACGCCCGAAAAATCAGTGCAAATCTTCAGCATAAGACACATGGGATACCCTGCTTTCCCTCTGGCATTCCTTCCCTGCTTCCCAAATAGGGTATTGCTTAGAAATGCATCCAACCTCGAGTTCAAAATGGATCGCTTACCCATGTTTCTTGAACAGCTAATTTTGCTGGCACATTATTATTCACCCTCTGCTATTTTCACACTGTGACACAAAACTAGAGAGAAGAGATTGAAATTTTGACCGGTACGTTATCCTGATACCTGAGATGCTGTGTTGATATGAGAGTATCTTTACCACAAGGACTTTCTTGGTGGTTTTAGAGATCCCAGTGTGAACAAGTAGAAAAAAAGCAGAACTAATAGCTCAAGAAGCAAAAATATTTTTTCTTAAAGTAATTGATTAACATGCAAATATGTACTGTATGCATATTAAATATCATTTCAAAATGTGATGGGCAGGAAGCATAAGTGATGCCATTTGGTTTTGTGGCATCAGTGTGGGTTGATTAAGGGGGTGGGGATAAATTTTGGGGATTATTGATATAGCATGAGTAGAGCCAGATGGTTGTATTACACATCTTTTGTGTTCTTGTTTGCTTCTTAAAGCAGTTGCAGAATTTTGCCCTGGGCAAAATTTACTCTTTGCTCGTATGTTCCCCTATGAATTCACTTTTGACAAAGTAGTTCACAAAGAGGAGAAATGCTGTGCCCACAAACTCATCTCTTCCCTTCACATTTGTTAAGCCAACAACCCCCTGCTTAAGAAACATTTTGTAACTTGTGAAATAAATTAGCTGTAGGTGCAAGTTCAGTGTGTGTGTGTGTGTGTGTGTGTTGTGTATCGCTACCCCTTGGTGTGCAGTATTGATTTACAGAGTGTGCCATTTTTGAGATTTTCCGTGCAGTGTTTTGGATAAGAAACTGTGGAAATGGCAACCAGTTCAGTTTAATGCTCTACTGATGTAGTATTCTTCCATTAAAGAAATGTTGTCTTAAAGATTAATGAGCTAATTTTTCCATTACATTTTAAGTTTTGAGACTGTGGTATACCTGATTCATGTGATCAAAAACACATACTTTGTGGTATTCAGGTTGAGTGGGAGAAGGTTGTGCTAGGTAGGTGTTTGTGACATTTGTTGGAACTGCTTATCACCGGAACCACCAAAATTTACATGTGTTTGTTATTTCCCTTTGAAAGCAATTTTTTATTTCCCATAAAAAGATGGGGGTTTGTAAAGGCCTTGTGAGAAAGAATTTGCTTTATTTGTGCCTCGCACCAGTTTTTGTGGGTGTAACTCCATTGACTCGGTTATTCCCGGCTTACTTTCGTGTAGGCTCCTGGAAGATGAGTTCCCTCTACATCTGGCAGTTATAGTGGAAACAGTCATGCTTGCAAACTTTTTTTTGTCTCTGCCCGTGTCCCCATGTGAAATGTGCGCTTGTAGAACGTGAGGGGGCTCGCCTTGCTCACAGTGGTGGGGCTTGTTACTGGGGACCCGTTCATGCTGACTACTGACTCAATGGCCCCACATCTACATCCTCTCTCCAGGCAAAGCTGATCCCCCTGTTTTGCTCAGATTGTGAACAGCAGCTTTGGACCCATTTTTCAGAATCACTGCTTGATGTAAAGGTGGGGATGGGCAACTCTGACCCCACTGAAATCTCCGAGTAGTTTAGTTGCAAGTCTGAGAACGGAGCAACTTACTCCTCATAATGATGCCATTGTGCTCATCCGATCTGATCAGTTCTGGAAATGTTTTAGTAAGTCTATCTTACAACATTATAAGAAGATAATCAGCTGCCTTAGAAGGTCCCCATCTGGAGTATAGAGTTCTTTTACTGAAAGATGTTTTGCCTTTCCGAGATAGCTCTCGCATTTCATCATCTGTTGTGCAGAGATGAAGTGCATATGAAAAGTCAGTGACTCTGAATCCATCTGTTGTTATTATTTTCCACTGATAATTGGCTTGAACAATGAAATGTCTGTGTCTGTAGCCTTTGAAACTGTACACCCTGTTTATTTTGTGGAGGTCTTGCTCTGCTCTCCCCCCTGCTTTTTTTTTTGTTTTGTTTTGTTTTATTTTGGGGGGGTTTTTTGTTTCATTTTTCTCTCAGGCTCATAACTAGTGGAGCTTGCAGGAAGATGACATCTTTGACTCTGTGCATCAGTATGTGTCACTCAGCATCTAAGGCTTGCCTGCCAATTTTTGTCAGGGTCCTGTGTCTGTGCTGTGTGAGTGTAGAGTAGGCTTGCAGCAAGAAGACTGGCAGATCCAGAGTTCACAGATATCATACCTGAAATGTAGTATTTATAACACATTCTCTATTAAAATACTAATTTAGAGACCAGTATCTAATACCTGTGGAATTAGATACTACCTGTAATTGTGTAATATATTCTGTTGCATCCAGTTTTGCATGATGCAGAGTATTAATATTGGATTCCACTAACAGCAGTTCCATTAGCTTGCTCAACCAGTATGAGATATATATGAGCAGGGAGGCATAACTACCAGCCAGAACTGCCAAAACAGTCATTAGAAGCTCCATTGGGATGGACAAAGGCTTTTACACAGTGATATACTGATTAAATTTTGTTCTATGGTTTATTTGCATCAAGGTTAGATCACTATCGTCTATGTGAACCGTATTATCTGACACCTTATTTGGAAGGTCATTTCAATGCAAAAATGGTGAACGATACAGGAGCTCTACAATTTCCTGCCGGATTCTCTCGTGGAGGATTTTTACCCTGTTAGACTTGACTAGCTCACGTTATCAGTGTTTTTGCGCTTTAACCTGGTGAGTTTACCCAAAAAACTCCCTCCATACTGCACGAGCGCTCAGTGGAACTGAACACGCCTAGATCCCCTTTAAAACTGTGAGTGATATCCAGTATCCTTTGAAATAATGTGTGACACGTGTTTGAGAATCCAGTAAATGTGTGTTGCATCTTTTAAAGCCTGAATCTTCCTGTGTCTATCTGCGTGTAAGTGCTCTTTCAGAATGAAATTTTGGGGCCGGACGCAGCCATGTTACGCTGTAGTCTGGAGCACGAGAGAGTAAAGCAGAGGACTATAATCTTATTTGTGTTTCAATGGCAATCATTTAATACTGCAAGTTATTAAAAAATAATTAAATTACCAAAACCAACATGTAGTTGGGACTTACAATAAAAGGTCAATGTGATTTGACTCCTTAAGTTAGGAAGGGACACTGGTGAATTCCAATTGCTTTAAAATCGTGCTGCTTCGTTCTATTTCTGGACTGGAAGGATAAATGAGACTGAAAAAAATAATTTATTTCTCTAGAAGCAAGAGTAAATCACAGTATATAATTATGTATATTTGATTATAATAATAAGTGCATAGATGTGCTCGGTGGTTATCGCAGTCTCTAATTTAGTTGTTTTTGAAGTAAATATAGTTTGGAGGGGTCATTTTATGAGAGTAATCTTTTGAAAATAATGTTTTTAAGGGACACTTCAGAAATTTCTTCCTTTTCCCCAAATAAACTAGTAAATAGGTGTGCATTATGCAGTGATTCATAACAGCTAAAATAGGTCTGTGAGTGGAATGTCTTTTTATATAGTAAACAAAACAGGGACAGCACAAGCAAATGCAGGTTTAATCTGTCAACCAGAAGTCTCCGTATTAATTTTAAATCCTTGTTAAGAAAAGACCTGGTCAGGAATGTATTGGATTTCAGTACAGTTAATGAAAATTAATTTTACAGGTGGTGTTTGGTTGTGTTTCTTCTGCTGTGGCGAGATGGGTGACTGAGCCAAAGCGGGCACAGCACACGATTCAGCTCTGTGCCAGAGCAGTGCTTAGATTAGAAATGAACGTTTGGCGTGGAGTTGTTGGTGCTGTTGTTATTTACTATTAGAGGAGCAAAGCATTTAGCGCTGTGATTTGATCTGATTTTGCAGCTCCTATCCCCTTAAACAAGCTGTGTAGCTTGTCAGAGATCAGGACAGGTAGAATGCACAGCAGGCGTCTGATTTGAGCCAGTTACTCATTTGCTGAGTGTTTGTGTTTATGCAAAGGGGCCTCTTCCTGCATATTTAATCTAGAGTAAGGCAGTGGCTTTTGTTGTGTTTAGACCACATACCTTCAGTCCTTCCTTACACTGCAGCCAGTGTTGAAGCACAGAAAGGCTGGATAGTCAAAAGTGCTTTAGTGTTTTCAAACTCTCAACTTTCTGCAGTTGGTTGGGAATTACTGTACAGCTCTAAGCCTTTTTCTTCCTCATTCATGGGTAAGTTTGCACTCGGTAGAATAAGATATTTTTGTTTCTCTTCCATTTTGTAAATGCACAAAATGTTTGTTTGTTTGTTTGTTTGTAACTGTCCAAACCTCGTTCAGCAAACATGGTCCGCTGGGAGAGTTTGTTGCAGGGAATTAGATCAAGAACACAGGTGTTTCTGGAATATACTTTTGAATCAAGTACTAAATGCCATATTGCAATAGGCAGGTATTTGCGGGGCGGGGAAGTGGGGGGGGGAACGAGTTCGGTGTTATTATTCTTTGTACTAACAAATCCTGTTTTGTAACTGTCCTGAAGATAATGCTTCCATTGTTAGCTAAAAGCTTTCAAACAGTGAGCAACTGCAAAAGCAGCAGAAAAAAAAAAAAAAAAAA